>NC_083110.1:12046355-12238038 GCF_949774975.1 Lagenorhynchus albirostris
ACTGCAGTTAGGTTAGGTATCAGGTCTTGGTTTGCGGATACGGGGCTTAGTACAAGTGACTCCATTTTGGGCCTGTTGTCCCTTTTTTCACAATTCTCTCCTTTTGATCAGACTTTCAGCCCAAGTGAGAGATGTGATCAAAATTTAAGGCATTAGCACCACTCTCAGCTACCTCTCTATAGTTTAGTTCCTATAGCTTTTACTGATCCTCTGTGTGGTGTTCACAGGTCATGATTCTTTTTTTTGCTATTGAATCTCTGTGGTATTCACAGGTCATGACTTGAGGCTCACAGTTGTTTTAGTCAGTCATTTTCTTCCTTTCTTTTCTGGCATTCCAGTTTTAGGGAGGTCATTTGCTCAGTGGTTAGTGGCTGCAAACATACATTTAAAGCTTTTGAGAGAATACAGTGCACCAGGGAGACTACTATGACTGTTATAAGTAGAATCATTTCCAATGTTTGGAGGGCAGTTCGGAGCCATAGTCCCCCAGACCCAAACCAATCAAAATCAAATAAGTCAAAGAAAGACCCTAAGGAAGGAGTCCTTTTTTTAAGCCAAGTGGCTTGCTCAGTGATTTTAGTTAACTGAGTTTCCACTTGCCCAGAATGTTAATCCAGGTTCAGCATGTAGTGTTGGCCACAGCACAGACACTCCCTTGTTCAGCTAAAAGAGAATCAAAGGCTATTCTATTATCAAGAACAAATTTGGGGGCTTCCCTGGCGGCGCAGTGGTTGAGAGTCTGCCTGCCGATGCAGGGGACACGGGTTCGTGCCCCAGTCCGGGAAGATCCCACATGCCGCGGAGCGGCTGGGCCCGTGAGCCATGGCCGCTGAGCCTGTGCGTCCGGAGCCTGTGCGGTGCGTCCGGAGCCTGTGCCCCGCAACGGGAGGGGCCACAACAGTGAGAGGCCCGTGCAAAAAAAAAAAAAAAGGAACAACTTTGGCCAGAGAATCTAAGGAATTCTGTTGGGCAGCTACTATCTTGTTAGATTTTGCAGTATTTTCAAGAGTTAAGGAGAGATTCCTGATTATAGTTTCATTTACATTTACTCTTAACCCTGGGAGTAGGGCCCTGCTATGGAATGTGAATCCTGAACCATGAAAGCCTCCTGGACTTTTCTAACTCTGCAATATAAATTCAGGGGAGTCGTCCAATGAAGTGTCTCAGTTTGTTTGTAAATAGTTAGGGACACAGTTAGATAACTCGAGGCATTGCCCTGTTATGCGCCAGCCATCTAGGCACCCATATGCCTGAGGAGAACGATAACCACCACAGACAAAGATAAATACTGTTGGGGCACAAACCACTCCCACTAAAGTGGTGCTGTTCATGGATTCACTTGCAGGGATTGTTGCATTTGCCCATTCAAGCCATGAGTCATTTAAGTTTTCAGTGCATTTGGGAAGTAAATCTCCTAACCTGAAATAAAAAGTTCTAAATTACAGAGGTCACCTCCCTTAGCAATGGCCTGAGAGATTCAGATGACTGTATTATCTTTCTGGATCAATGCTAGACAGAGTAAAGGAAAGAAAAAGAGAAGAAAAAGGTTTCATATTTAATTAAAATGTGAAGTCTTGATCTGGGGTGTCAGGAGGAAGCAGTCTGCCTCAGTGTCAGCTACTTCTCCAACTAGTCAGTTTGATTTTGAGGTCTCCAGCTGGTTGTACAGGACCAGATGTCAGGTGGGGACTTCTTCAGCTGTGAGATGTGTACCTAAGTCTCTGAAATTTGGCTGCCATCTTAAGTAGTGAAGAGGATCTGGTATAGTCCCTTCCAAGGAGACTCAAGGACCGTCTTTGTTCTTAGTGATTCCAAATCAGAAGGGTGGGAGAAAATTGGAAACATAAGTTTGGAGAATTGTGGCTAGTTATTTGAAGGGAACTAGAAGAATTCAGGATCCAGTCCAGTTTACAGGAATATAAAAAAACCTCAAAATTAATAGCACTAGAATCTAATATCGACAAAAGTACAAACATTTTTCTCTCTACAGTTACTTCCATTTTTTTAAAACAAAAGATAATTGCAGTTAAACTAATTTGTTTGCTTTAAAATTGGCTTATTTACATAAGTGCAGCAAGAATAGTGATTGTATTGTATGAGTACTTTTTAAAACTGCTTTGCAGGAACTTTTTTCATAAGGAATCTCAGATTGAACTCTTAAAAGCCTCTGAGGCCAGAAAGCCAAGCCAAGGACTCGCCATCAGATTTTACCTACAATACCTATAGTTTGGGTGAATTCCTCTCTTCATAAGGTCCCCAAAATAACCTGAAGTTCCTGGGCCTGCCAGGAAATGACCTTCCTTACTCACTGGGTAAGGCTGCCAGGAACCCTGTAATCAGAGTACCAGGCCAATCTTTTTCAAGGGGCTTTATTGGCTTTATTAAGTTAACCTTAGTTCCTTAAAGCTGTCAGATCATATCTGAGTCTGTGTACGTCTCTCTCAAATATGACATTTCAGTCAAAGCTTTGGTAATATAGCCAGTGTTTCCAATGTGTTCTGTTACAAGGAGAACAGGTTCTTATTGACCTTTGCAAATAACTAACTGTATTGCTGTGCAAAGAATACAGAAGAGTTTCCAAAGAGTTTCTGGAGGGATCAGGTAGGGAGAAAAGTAAATGTTTCGTCTTTGTTTACAAAGGTATACTTTACCAAATTGCTGTAAGTCATCGATAACTTAGGAAAAAAGGTTTCCTTAAATCTGGAAAAACAAAACATTAAGGATCTAGCAATTTTTCAAACAAAAAAAAATAATTAAAAAATTATAATCATTCTCCTCAGTTCATTTAGTCCCATGTACAATAATTGATATTTGTTCTGCTTGAATCCACTTCAGTTTTATGACCTTTATGTTATCAGAAACATGCACTTGTTAAAATCCTTCCCATGAATCTCCTTGAAGATGAAACACTTTTGTAAGAACACTTTTGCAGAAGCATCTAAGACAGTAAGTCTCTGTAAATGACAAAGACTTAAAAATGCCCATTGTTCAGGATCTGATGAGATTTCATTTGATAAAGAAATGTAGTTATTTCTGTGATATACACCAGTTTACGTTAATATTAATTATGACTGATAACATTATACCTGGACATATCACATCTCTAGGAATTTCACACAGCTCTGGAACACTTATATACCTATACAAATACAAAATAGAGAGGGCTTAGTATTACTTTTATTTGACAATACTTCCCATGTAATTTAACACATCAAAGAAGCCTAATTAGTTTAAAATCTCTCCTTTTATAAGAAGAGGGAACAAATCTTTTGAGATGTGTCCCAGGAGCCCTCTGGAAAATCCCAAAGTTAGTTTGAGGTCAGAAAGATTTCATTTGGGATTTGATTTGGGGGAAGTTTGTCAAAAATATCAAAAGGTTTAAAAACACTTGGTCAAATAGGATCATAGGTCACTGTGAAACAACATTTACTTATCCATTTAACCAAAGTGACAATTGAAGACCACACAGGCAAATATAGAAAGTTAAATAGTTGTTATAGGAAATTATTTTGGTAAAGCACAAAATACTTGCTTTCTAGGCAGATTACTTAAAGGTAAATAACAACCTTTTACAATCTCTTACTAAGAGCAGACCAGTAATTCAAAATCACTTATTCTTTTAACAGAGAGAAAATCAATTCTGATTTTGCACTGATGTACTGTTGATATTAAAACTCATTTTTTTCCCACTTAAATTCATTCTAATTTTAGCCTGCTTGACCACACATAAAATTCCTTTCCCAAGATTCCTTTCCCACAAAACTTCTACAGTTTGGTCTTATGTTTTCTTCTTTCCCATTCTGCAGTAACCAGTCTCACTTCAGGACAAAATTAGTTTTATTTTCATCAACAAAAATTCCTCTCCATTCCTCATACCTTCTTTTACTGAAAACACACATCCTACTTTCCTTGAATATGGAAATGTTTCCTTATTATTTCTAGTAACTTTAATTATATATATATACATATATATATTATAAACATATTTATATAATATATATTTAATTTTTAACCCTAAACAACCTTTTTAGTGAAAAGAAGTAAACAATTGTGTGACTTGACAACTTAATATTTTTTACAATGTCTAGAAACATATGCTTTTCCATAGTAAATTTCTCAGTGTGGCACAAAACACGTTTATTAATGTATCCAAATATCTTTAGTTTCTCTGTAAAAAAATAAAAAGGCCCAAAGTGGTAAACCTGTGTTCAGTAATTAATGTTTTAGTATTTTATCTTACTTGGAAATGATCTGGATATTCAATGACAATCCATCATTTACTTTAATTTAGCAAAACTTTGGTTTAGGTTACCAAAAAGATTTTAGAGAAACTATTTTAAAAGTTTACTGAAAGGGCTTCCCTGGTGGCGCAGTGGTTGGGCGTCCGCCTGACGATGCAGGGGACACGGGTTCGTGCCCCGGTCTGGGAAGATCCCACATGCCACAGAGCGCCTGGGCTTGTGAGCCATGGCTGCTGAGCCTGCGCGTCCGGAGCCTGTGCTCTGCAACAGGAGAGGCCACAACAGTGAGAGGCCCGCGTACCACAGGAAAAAAAAAAAAAAAAAAAGTTTACTGAAAAACTTTTATCCCACTTAACATCTGTAGTAATCCCCTTTTTTCTGTTGGGGATAAGTTCCAAGACTCTCAGTGGATGCCTGAAACCATGGATAGTCCTGAATTCCTGTGTATACTATGGTTTTTCCTATACATATATACCTATGATAAAATTTAATTAGAGATTAACAACAATAACTAATGAACAATTATAACAATATATTATAATAATGTGGTATCTCTCTCTCACTTTCCCTCTCTCTCTAAATGTCTTATTGTACTGTACTCACCCTTCCTCTTCTTGTGATGATGTGAGATGATTAAAATGCCTATGTGATGAACTGAAGTGAGGTGAGTGATGTAGGCATCGTGATGTAGTGGTAGGCTGCTGTTGACCTTCTGATGATATATCAGATGGAGGATCTGATCCTGGATCATTGAGCTATGATGATGTTGATGGTTGGGGAATTCCACGATGGGGTGGAGTGGGGTGGCAAGAAATTTCATCACACTACTCAGAACAGCAAACAATTTAAAACGTATGACTTATTTATTTCTGGCATTTTTCATTTAATATTTTCAGACTGAGGTTGACTGTGGGTAACTGAAACCATGGAAAGTGAATCCACAGATAAAGGGGGACTACTGGATTCAATTTACTTAATTTATATAAGTACTTAATTTTTTAAAGCCACTTACATAGAGCTCTTTTACAAATTAATTTTGGCAATACCATCCGGAGGTGGAAAATTCAATATATCTGCAACACATACATAGACACACATAAACTGACAGTCATAAACAGAGACCTTTTGGGTTCCATTTTTTAATTACTGCTGTGAATTAGGTACAGTAATACAAAATTTCACTCGTTATAAAAAAAAAAAAGTTGGATTTAAGTTGTTTTCTGGTAGATGGAATAAGTTAAGTTTACCTGCTCAGACGGCTGAAGATTTTTACTGTATTTGTGGGGAAGACACTTAAAAATTTTTTTGTCCACCTAAGTTTCAAATGACCTTTTCCCTTTTGTTCATCTTCTGATAAGAATTACCTCTCTAAAAAAAAAAAAAGAAAGAAAAAAAAGAATTACCTCCCTAAAGTTTGTAGAACATTTACATCTCAAAGGTACAGGGAAAGAATGCAAGTTCCTCCAAGGACTTTGGTTTCTTCCTATAAGGCCAGAATTTCTACAATACTTATAAGCCTTCTGAATAGGGGAGGTTTTAGGATTGGTAAAAAGAATAGGTGGACTTTGAACTGCCTCTACAGCTAGTTTCTAGTTTTGCAAAGATTTGTAAGATAAGGACAGTTGCTCTCAATTCCTCAAAGAATTGGGTTGCAGCCTAAATGACATTATAGTTTGAGCCACCCATCCAACTACATTATCCTTAATCTGCTTTTTTTTTTTTTTTTTTTTTTTTTTTTTAAATATCAGGGAGAAGATTTCTAACTAAGGTGGGAACCACAAGATTTCTGTGTTCTGGATTTAGAGCTGTTTGCCTTTGGAATGTTTTAGTAAATCCTTTCACAGAGCCTTTAGAGGGTTTTTCTTCCCCTCTGAGTGCATAGTTTAATTTTAGTTTAAGGGAGGAGACGTAAAAAAAAATTCCCATCAGCCTCTGAATATCAGCTTCCAATTTTTGACCAACTATTGACTGCAGAGCTACTTAAAAAAAAATATTTTAACTATCTTGTCAGTTTTCGGTGTGGACAAGCAGTAAATATTTCTGGCAGTATTGAACAACCCCTTAGACTTAAGAGGTATTCCAGAAGAGGGTGCCAAAAATATTTTATTTTCCTCTCTTTATTGGGTACTACAGACAGAGACCCAGGAGAGCTGACTCTGGTAAGAATTTTCTCCCTTCGTGGGCTTCTGCCAGTTTTCCCAGGATCCCACCTATAGGCTCCAAGTGAGGTTTAAAATAGAGGGTGTAGCTCTAGTATCTACCAGAATTTGGCAAGGTTTTTCATGAATTTTAATTTAGTTTCCCTTAGCTGTTTAAGGGAATAATGTAGCAGTTTATAAGAAAATCCCTCAGAATCTCATCAATTCTGGGAGGAGCTCATTCAGGGGCCCTCCTTTGAGGGTAGATATGAGGGTGTCTATTGATGCTGAAAAGTCAGCCTCTGTGCACCAGTGCTGAAGCGAATCTTGGAGACAGAGTGTGGGGTGAAGTAGAAGAGAACAGCTTTATTGCTTTGCCGAGCAAAGGGGGCCACAGCGGGCTTGTGCCCTGAAAACCTGTGTGTCCTAACCTGGGAGGATTTGGTGAGGACTGTTATAGCAGTGGTTCAAGGGTGGGGTTGCTGATAGGTGCAGGGTGTGTGTGGGGCCTCCACTCCTTTAATCTGGCCTCAGGTGGTCTCCTGATGAGCTTTTCTGGTTCTCAAGGCTGTCAAACCGTGAGTTTCTGTCTGGAATGAGGATTGCTTCATCAGGCAGTTTGTCTTCCAGTTGTTGGAGTCTTTAGTTCCGTAGAAGAGCTCAAAGATGTTCCGTGTGTCCCTTGATGCAGAATCAGCACCCTGCCCGGAGGCTGCACTATTGTTTCTTGACTGCTCCTCCCTTGTCTCTGTATCCCCTCCCTTCCCTAATTAGCAGCTGTTCCAATCTGCCCTTTGGAACCCAGGGAAGGTCATAGAGGCTGGAGTCTATTCCCTGCAAACAAGAAACAGGGGACACAGAAAGTCTTCCACGCCCAGGAGCCCCACAGGGTCCCAGTGGTTTCACTGCATGACCACTAACCTGTCAGACATTTGTTTGTGATCTTCTAGTCTCTTCAGAGTGGAAAGGAAATTTAGACAGGATTACTGGAGTGAGTACTCATATAAAAGAGGATAGGGAGTTCCCTCGTGGTTAGGACTCTGTGCCCTCACTGCTGAGGGCCTGGGGTTTGATCCCTGGTTGGGGAACTAAAATCCCACATGTGCAGCATGGCCAAAAAAAAAAGAGGATAGAGGGGAGCAGTAGTAGTTATGTCAGTCTTATTGTCTCTTGTTTTAGGTACCTCTTGTGTCTTTAATTTTTCATTAGCCTTTTTGCAATGAATCTTTCATTGAAGCTATTTTGGAATTTTGAAGCCTTTTGGAGTTTTCTGCATTCCAATTAAAATAGCTATACCATTTTTTTTGAGGGGGGGAGTGGGGAGTCCTTGCTTTTAAGTGCACTTCTTAAATGATCTTATATAATTGGAACATTACTCATAATGGCCATTCTAATTGTAGGTCATCTTTAGTAACACTTTGCCATTTTTATAGATAATTATAGCTTCCAGGACCATAGTTCTTAGATGTAAAATAAGCAAGTGTACCAGAAGGTGGAGTGCTTAACTCTTTGAATTTTAAGGATCCCATTTCTTTCAGCTAAGCCGTTTTGGGTTTGGGGGAGCCAGATCAATATCTAAGAAGGATGTGCTGTGGGCCTGGGGATTGTGTGGTATTTTACAGTGAACCTTGTTTCACGGAAATCTTCTTGAGGTTGGTGGATGACCTAGTGTCAAGCTAACCTGTTCCATGACCAGCTTATTTGAACATGGGAGTCCTTTGAGTTAGGTGGAGAGTACTTTATCAGCTTTTAAGTGCCTCACCCATGCCCACGAATTTTTGTGGCTTTTTGGCTTCTGAGATTCCTATTAGTGGTAGCTTTTATCTACAGAAAACAAGATAAACACACACATGCACCTTAACAAATTGGCAGTAACCAAAGGATTTTGCTGTGTCCCAGCCAGGTAAAGGTCTCGTGTATACCACCAACAATTCCTGCCATGGGACCTTGGCCTGGGGAAAGAATTGAACCAACAGACCTCAACAAATGGAGACTGAGGACTAGGGGCTCCACGTACATGGAGAACTGATAGTTCCCACATGGATCTTGGGACAGAATCAAGGCCTGGGGGTTTCCACCAATTAATTGACTATTGTGGTCTGAAATAAAGGCTAAGGGCTTGAGCTCCCGGCAGAATCATCTGCCGGATCCAGCTGACCTGCCCTGTATTGGAAAGCCAATTAGATTGGGAGCTCAGTGCAAAGAGAGCAGAGCTCAGAACTGAGAGGAAGTTACCTACAGTCCTCAGAAGCAGTGAGAGAGACAGAGAACTCAAAAGGGTTTGCAGGTGCCACACCTGTGTTTCTCATTCCCAGAGTTACTGGAAGTCTCCTTCAGTCCTATTACTGCCATCAAATCTGTTTAAAAAAAAAAATTCAACTGGGTAAGTTTAAAGATAAAATTTACTTTATTCAACAATTCATGAATCGGCAGAATCCCATCTACCAATAGAAAGGAGCTCCAAAATGCTGCAGAAAAGAAAACGTTTTAAAAGGAGAAAAAAGGAGGGACAAGGAAGTCATAAAGAAAAGAAAGGATTATTTCAGGCAAGGTTACCTTCCTTTGGGAGAAGGCAGCGGTCTGTCTGGTGGGTTACCTCACTAGTGTTGGCCAGGAAATTCCAGACAGGACTGGTTAAGATTACATTCCTAGGAGAGGCTGCAACTGCAGTTAGGTTAGGTATCAAGTCTTGGTTTGTTGATGTGGGGTTTAGCACAAGCGACTCCATTTTAGGCCTGCTGTCTCCTTTTTTAGTGCCCTTAAATCTTCTCTGTCACCTCCCCCCTTCCTTTAGCTGGTTGGGTTTATTTCTGGATTCCCTAAACCATCTCTTTTGCTCTGAAACTTTAGCATTCTCTCTGCTCTTCAGTAATCAGCAGGGCAATTTTAACTCTCCGATTTTTGCTGTAAGAAATTTTCTTAGTGTGAATTCTCCTTCATTTGGCTTTGAATTTCCAGCTTAAACTATGGCTCCCTTGTTCCAAGGTAGTGAATTGTTCACTTTGGTAATAAATACTTGGCAGTATCATGATTTTACTTATTACAAATCACAGTGAGTATGAATGCATATGTTATATTAAATATAATTCTCTCTTACCATAGCACCATTAGGGATAACAAATGTGTTATCCTTACTTCTTCCATTTATTTTATTTTTTTCAAATAGGCAGTCTATTCACATTTTAAAAACGCAAAACAGTGGAATGCTTCTACATCGAAAGGTTTTGTTCCCATCCACTTCATCTACCCAATTTCCTCTACTGTCTTTTATATCGTTACAGAATAGAGTGTGTTTAGGCAAATATAACATATATATTTTTTTAACTAAAAAATTGATTTTATTGAAGTATAGTTGATTTCCAGTGTTGTGTTAATATATATTATTTCCTCTTTTTTTCAGCAAAACCTGTTTTGCTTTTATAAAAAGCAAAATCTGTTTTACTTTTATAAACTCTTTGATTAACTACCATTGTTCCCATTTTGTCCAAATCTGCTTTACTTGTGTTTTTCTTAACATGATACTAATACACCAAATTAACATTATTTATTATAGGTTAGAGAAATGATTTTGTTTTCCCTCTGTGTTGATGCATTTGAAGTATATACCTGTTCCTTTCATCACTAAATGTGTTCATTGAGTGTGTAAGTGTGAACTGATTATCTCCATCTGAATTAAGCGGCAACCTCCGGAATGGTCTCCCTGTCTCCAGTCTCTTATCAGCTCTATCAATCCTTTATTTTGTTCCAGTAATTTTTGTCACACTCTGGCTTTGAAACCACCAGTGACTGCACACTTCCTTTCCCTTGCTTATGCTGTTCCCTCTGAGTTGCTGTTACACAATGGCGAACCTGCAGATGCCCTTTAAATTCCAGGTCAATCGCCTGTGTGAAGCCTCTCTGAACTTTTGTCAAACAAAGTTCTTTGCTGCTCCTTTTGTATTCTAATAGTCCTTTCTAAATTCCTCTGAATTCCCCTGGTACAACTGAAGAGTGAATGATAAAAGGAAGAATGTGTGAGCAAATCAGCTCTTTGACTAATACTGTTTGTTATGTCTGTTTTACTTGAGCCTAACATGCCGTTGGATGTGAACTTGAGGTGCGTGTATAGGGCATTATAAATTCTTACAATTCAGATAATTGCCCCCCATTTTAAGAAGCACTTTCGTGTTCTTTCCCTGCACCCTGAACAGATGTTAAAGAATACCTGCTGCCTTTATCATAGCAGATTTGTTAGCAATATCATGTATATTGCACACAAAAGAACTGGATCATCTGCATGCCTTCCGACTGACTCAGTTTGTTTAGACTGTGTAAACGTGGGTCAGGGATATCTCCTTGATGTATGTAAATTAGAAATCTTGTCTGTATGTCTGTTTCATATGTACTGCATACAGTGTATCATACATGCTATATTTAATGTGTGTGAATATAGATCATGAAATAGTTTCGGCACCATCTCTAGAGTCAGAAAGTCTGGGTTCAAATCCCAGCTCTACCATTTACCAGAGGTATGACCTTGGACAAGGTACTCCCCTCATCTGAAAACTAGGGATAATAAGACTGCCTTCCTCATAGCAGTACCGTGAGGATTAAATGAGATAATACGTGTAAATGGTTGACAGTGGTAAACCTACATAGTCAATGTGGCACCTAGGAAATGTGTGCTACATTTGTATGTAATGGTGGAGTGTTCAATCCCAAACTCTCTTTCACAGCAGCACTGACAGGTTGCTCTCAGAGCCTGAGCTGAGTACTGCAGAAAGCCCTTTGGCTGACAAGAAGGCTCCAGGGAGTGAGCGTGCTGCAGAGAGGGCTGCCGCTGCCCAGCAGAACAACGAAAGGGCCCGCCTTGCCCCACGGCCATCATATGTCAACATGCAGGTAATGATAAAAAAAAAAAATGGACAAGTCATCCAAATGTAGGCTGCCTAGGTTGGGGAATGGGGAATTCAGTGAGCTTTTAGCAGTAGACCAGAAATTAAATTTAAATATATATGCAGTAGTTAGGAATTGGTTTCGTTATAAACATTAAAAATGAAATGCAGGGCTTCCCTGGTGGCGCAGTGGTTGAGAGTCCGCCTGCCGATGCAGGGGACACGGGTTCGTGCCCTGGTGCGGGAAGATCCCACATGCCGCGGAGTGGCTGGGCCCGTGAGCCATGGCCGCTGAGCCTGCGCGTCCGGAGCCTGTGCTCTGCAATGGGAGAGGCCACAACAGTGAGAGGCCCGTGTACTGCAAAAAAAAAAAAAAAAAATGAAATGCAGGATTTAGTTTGAGAAGTCTTTAAAATATAATATTAAAAGTGACATGGTCTATGTCACTGTGTCTTATGCAAATGACATTTTTCATCTGTTTAAAAAAAATGTAGATAAATATGAGAGCTGTTATTTCTAAGCATTTACTATCTCATGACATACTCTTGGATAAATAGATATAATATTCTTCTATCTGTGAAATGGAGAAGATAAATTTGGTGTTCCTTAGTTATAAAAATAACTAATGTAAAGCTTTAGTGTTTTGAAAGGAGATGCTAAATATTGATGGTTATGTTGGTTCACAGATTTTTATGATTATTTTGAACAATTTCCTCAGCAGGGATTTTCTCTGTATCCATTTTCAAAGTATTAGGCTAATTACTCAAAATAGACTATTGATCATGAAATTCAGAAATCTGATTTTCATATAGATCACAATAGGAAAGATAAGGATTTTGTGCTTTTAGAGATGCCTCTAAACATTTGATTTCAGTGTCTGAATTACTGGGTAGACTTACCTACTTTGTAGTAAGAGATTTATCATCTCCCTTCCCCCCACTTTCGAAAAAGGGAAAAACTTCACAAAATCCTAGAAATAAAGAAGTTGTCACAGCTATGTCAAAGAAATTAATTCATGGGACTAAATCATACTTCTGTAATTCCAGTGAAAACTACAGTACAATCCTGCTTGTCTGTTTTTCTAATCCTTTGCATTTGAACATTTTCAAGAGTTTTTAGATGAATGTTTTTTACAAAAGCCATAGCCTTTATAAAGTGCAAAGTTAGAAAAAAAGACATTTATTACATTTTCTCTGGCGGATTTATTTTCACTTATTATAAATTAAAGTTCTCTCATCTAAGAAGTATCAAATTCCTTTATGATCCCTTTATGGTTTTCATCCATCTTGTGATTCTCATCTTTTCCATCGGGTATATACCTATAGTGAACCACTTTCATGTTCCTTTCTTTTAGGATGGATGTAAATGTTCTTGGTGATAGAGTTTCAATTTAAATAGATGTATTTACGCCATTAGTGAAGAAGTGACTCTTACAATCACCAGGAAATCAATGATAATAGTTTGAAGACTTCCCTGATTGCTTTATAGCTGAAGATGATCTCTGTTTCCTGATCATTCTTGGACTTCTATATCTCCAGCTCTCTCTTTACACTTATCTCACTTTCTAATTTATTTTGTGGTTATTTTTCTTACTCACCCCTGCTAAGCCTCTCTATGATTTGAGGCTATAGATTATTTTTGATTCATTGTAATATTCTTACACAAAGTGCAGCACAGTCCCTTTAGCCAGAAGGCACTCAATAAATATTTACTGAACAAGTAACTTTAGCATCTCCCCACATCTTGCCCTTAGAAGTCATTGCAAGTTGATTTTAACTCCCAGAATCATTTTACGCCTAGGATTTCAAAAACATTATCAAACTGGCTTATCTAAAAATCTGACTCTCCCAATTTACTGCCATGTTCCTTCTGGCTGGTCTAGGTCAGCCTGTTTACTTTTATTATTTTGGCCTAATCATTTGTAGTATATTTCACTTTCAGAAGTATCCTGTTTCAGACCATAAATTATATGGACACCCTACATATGATGGTATAGTCCTCCTGGGAGGAAGGTCCAAAGAGCTCTTGCCCAGTGGGTTCTTGACCTATCTGATAGGCCTTTGAGACATTCTTTTTTTTTTTTTAACTTATTGAAGTATAGTTGATTTACAATATTGTGTTAGTTTCAGTTGTACAGCAAAGCGATTTTGGTTATACATATATGTATATATCTATATACTTTTTTAAAAATTCTTTTCCGTTACAGTTTATTACAAGAGACATTCTTAAATCAAGTCTAAGCCAGTTCCTGAATTGGCGAGTTGAGAACCCTGGGTTAGCATTTGAGATGTAGCTATATCTGGACTTCTTTCTTCAAAATGAGCTACCTTGGTCCCTATGTAGACCAGACTGTGTCATAGTCACTTACTCAATGTGAATGGGAAGAATAAATGGTGCCATCCTAGTCCTGTGCAATAAAAGATAACTAAGTTTTATTTTTTAAATTTAGGTTTATATTTTTATTTAGGTTTAATTTTACTGTACTGCTTAAGCATTCTGATAATGCATTATTTTGAAACTTAGCATAACTGTTATTAGGTTATTCACTATACGTTAGCATACATTGGTCCTGGTGTGTTAAATATTTCATAGTAAATAGGAATTTTTTTCTTTTTGAAGGAAAATTTCTAACTTTTGTCACTGTCATGACTTAAAGTTGGAAGTAGTACTTTATTATTATAATGAATTAGGTTTTTTTTGTTTTTTTTGTTTTTTTTGTTTTTTGCAGTACACGGGCCTCTCACTGTTGTGGCCTCTCCCGTTGCAGAGCACAGGCTCCGGACGCGCAGGCTCAGCGGCCATGGCTTACGGGCCCAGCCGCTCTGCGGCATGTGGGATCTTCCCGGACCGGGGCACGAACCCGCGTCCCCTGTATCAGCAGGCGGCCTCTCAACCACTGCGCCACCAGGGAAGCCCAATGAATTAGTTTTGAAAACATGTTTCAGTTTATCAGACTTGCATGGATTACTGTCACATTCTGGTGCAGAGCTGAGCGTTTGCCCCAGGCAGATTCATGGGCTGTAGTCAAAATCTTTTCATGAAGTATTGGCATAACATTTGGATAGACTGACAATAAAGATATTTTCTCTCTGTTTTTTTTTTTCAGGCATTTGACTATGAACAGAAAAAGTTATTAGCAACCAAAGGTATGTGACACGTTAATGATCTATACTTTGATTTTTTTTTCAGTAAACACATAAAAGGTTTTTCAGTGTTGATGTTGAACTGAGAAATTGGACCTTCATAAAAGGAATCCCAGAATGTTTACGTTCAAGTTGCACAAACTTTGTTGAGGTTGAGTAGATTAGCATTAGACCAATTAAGAAATAATGTATCATTTTAAAGTTTACCACTACTTTGTATAAAATGTTTTATGAGGATATATTAAGGCATTTTGTGTTAAGAAATAATATTCAGTGATAATTTCTTTACATATATCAAAGAAACAATACTCATCAACATCTTATTTAAGAAATTCATTAAAAATACCAAGCATTTGTTGTATGTTCTGTTTTCCAAAGCTATGTTAAAGAAACCGGTGGTGACGGAGGTCAGAACACCCACAAATACCTGGAGTGGCCTCGGGTTTTCTAAATCCATGCCCGCTGAAACTATCAAGGAGCTGAGAAGGGCCAACCATGTGTCCTATAAGCCCACAATGACAACCACTTTTGAGGTTTGTAGAGTCATGCCCTACCTATTCTTCCTGTCTGTTCTCTCAGCAGAAGAGAACAATCTTCTCTCCTCTCCCATTCTCTATTTATATAAGGACAATCTATTAATGGTGATTTGTTTTCATTTCTATTCCTGTAAACGTATTGCTATGAAATTGATACAATCCAATATATTATGATCTTTTATGCGTCTTCTCTCACAGTGGTTGATCAGCTGTGAAGGAGGTGTAAATTTGGATAAACTTGTTTTTGTTAGGGGGAGAGTGTCATAAATGATAGAGCAGGGCTGAGATTAAGCAAAGGACAGATGTAACATTCCATAAAAAATGTATAAAGAATCCCTTTATCCAAGGGTATCACTCGCAAGCCCACCATAGGAGGAAAAGGCAAGTATCCAACAACAAAAACAAGTTCTCAGATGTGAGTTAAAAATTCAGTGTGTTCAGATGTGCCAGGAACACAGCAGGAAGTATCACAAACGAGAGCTCCAAAAGGTTATGCTTCCTCGATGTTGGCTGTAGCTCAGAGTGAGACTGGGAAGCTGGTATCCTCACCACGTGGAGAAGAGATCCAGGGTTCCTTGCTTCTCAGCTAGGCTGTACGACTCACTCGGCAAGGCCTTTTCAGTTGGAGAGTGTCAGATTTTGGCTGTAAGCCTTTTGCGAGTGGGGTGGAGTTAGAGCACGTGCACACACACTACTGGTGAGGCTGTGCAAACTCAAACGTGGATGAAAATGATTAATCCAAGAATCACAGTGTTCAACCAGAACACTGTAGGCTGAAAAACAAATAGTGGTTAAGGGTTAGTCTAATAACTAGCATTTGTAGAGTGACCTTCTTTTCTCCACCCGTTTTCTTTGTAATAAATTAGAATGTTGATGAAAGGCAGAAGCAAACATGACATTTTTTCCTTTGTGTCTCTGAGTCAGTGAAAAAGAAAATACTATTGAAATACTAAAAAGAACAGTCTCCTGTGAATTTCATTGTCAGACTTAAAGTAGCAACCTAGCTGGCTGTATTTAAAGATTGAAGTTACTGTCAGCAGCTAGAATGTAGGAACCATTGTGAAAAATTTGAGGCTCTAGGAGGTACACCCCTCTTTCTGCCATTGTAGCTTTGAGAGAAAATAAATATCTCCTTTCACTGGCAGAGACCTTAAAACTGCTGTGCTAATTCTTAGGCTTCCACTGATGTATTGAATACTGCAGCCTTCCATTCTGCTCACCCTCACCTTTGGTGGAGTGGAGTGTTAGGTGGTTGATTGTGTTTCTGTAGTTTCAGAGATGAAATATTTCACTTTAGAAATGCTAATTCACTTCTCTTCTCAAAGACCAGTAGTGTGGCAGGTTGAAATGATGATCATTCTAATAACGTACTTGTCAGGTGCAGGGGCTGTGGGGCCTGACAGCTACCACCGACACATGTACAGCTTTGATGAGTGACTTCACACCTCTGAGCCCATTTCCTCATTGCAGTTGTTTCAGGATGATGTGGGAGAGGGCATCCAGTGCTCAGCGTGGTGTGCAGGAAGTTCTCAGCAATATTTAGCAGCTACTGTTATTTCCACTGAAGAACTTTACCCTGAAGAAAACCAAGAGCCTGATGAAAGATGTGTTCATATACATACATGAATGCTTATTGCTGGAAGTATTTCTGCACATTCAAACTAGATATGCGTTTTATATCCAAAGGAATACCTTAGAGTGTTACATGAACACATAATGTGCTAGTAATAATTATCAGATCACACTCATTTATTTTTTTGTGGGTTTATATGGTACATTTTCATCCACAAGCTTATTAGATACCTAGAAACTCCGAGTGAGGGAAAGGGGCCCAGATCAGTTAAGTGTCTTACTTGAGGTCACGGTAGTAGTTGTCAGAGAGAGGACTTGAATTCATTTTACAAAGTTTCTTTATACTCCTCTTCCTAATGGTTTAACTCAAGAGGGTACGTAGCAAGGCGATATATAAATGCTCTAGAGCCGTGTTATTGTACCTTAAAAGACATAAGAATCATGTGGGGCGCTTAAAAATGCAAATTCTTCCCCCAGGATCTCCACTCATCAGGGAGGGAGCCAGCAGGAACCAGTAATCCACATTTTCAGCCAAAGTCTAGTCTGTTTCTGACGCAGCCTCCCTTCTGGACACAGTGCTCTACAGGGACGTACCATAAGGGGGATGGCACAGAAACCATGTCAGAAGCTGAAAGACCCTTCTGCTCTGGCACTTGTCCAAGGACAAGTAGACCACTTTCTGTGGGCAGGAACGTGCGGGGTCCTGACTCAGGGGCTGAATCCCCTCCTGTGGCTTTTCTTTGCTTTGGCTTTCTTGGGCTAGCCTGTTCTACCTTCCTGGCTAATGTCTAACAGCTCATTCACATTGAAAGGTAGGGGAGAGGACGTAACCAGCGAGATCAGTGCAAGGGCATTCACCACGTTACCTGCTTTTATTCACGGTCCCTTTAAACACTGCTGATGATGAAATATAACCAAGCTGTCGTAGGGAATGGTTCTAGATTCTTCCAGGTGTGTAGGACTTGAACTTTTCTTCATGCATCCAAAAGCCATTGAAAGGAGGTGAAAGGGCCCTTACACAGCGTGATCTGATATTCTGAAGCAGCTGCTATCTGCAGGTGCCTGCCCTTCTCTTTATTCTGTTATAGCTCAGAGGGATTAAAAACTGGGCAATTAGTGAAGATTGTTTCTTTGGGTTAGAACACAGGGACAGGGTTGGGTTGAGAAGGACCTGGGGAAAAGTGAAGAGAACTTAAACAATTTTTATTAAAAGATGGACCACATCTCTGCTTGTAGCACTATTTTTAAATTGGAGGGTAGCTAGAAACACTCTTTTTCCTTAATCTTTTCCAAAGAAAAACAAAACCAAATAGACAAGTAGAATGCTGCTCTAGAGAAGCACACTTAGCCAGTAGGTCCTGATGGGTGAGGGCTGTTCGGTGTGTTGGGATCAAGGCACATGAGTTTCCTGCGCTGGGAAGCTTGCTTAAGGCAAGAAACCGAGGCTTTGAACAACTTGTTCAGATTTCTGAGAAGCCAGATTTGAGCAGTTGTTTCCAGTTTTAAGGAATTTTTGAGAAATTAGCCTTTTCCAAAGAGCTCCTTTAGAGAAGAAGTTAGGTAGCTTGAGGCTTATTTTTGTTTTCTTCAAGACTCAAAAGTATGACCCTATCCACTTGATGATATACTGGGACAGCAAAGGTCAAACAAAAGGCTACTTGACCTGCAATATTTTTGTCACATCAACAGAACTACAAAAGTTTGGGATTTTCCTTTTCTTTTTGCTAGTCATCTCTTAAAGGCATTAGGAATGGTTACATATTCTCTGGAGCAAATAAAACCTGCATTGGGAATCAAAAAATGGTTTTTAATTTTCCCAGCACTAAGAGTAATGAGGTTGTCTGGTTATTGTAAGTCTTACAGACATAAGAGTGGAGGTGAGCTGCTCTTCGTGATACTCTAGTTAGTAGATAACGAAGTAATAAATATCAAAAGATTATGTTTTACTTAATGTTTTTAGAAAACATCGTTTAGCCAGGTCTGATATAGCTGTGTGAACTAAATCAGCTTAGATCTCAGATGAGTGGTTTTTTTGTACTCAAAAATAGTTTAGATACGGAAGTTTTAAAATATATAGAAATACTACATAATAATTCATTAATGCTTCTGGTAATTACCAATTTTGAGCATGTTCTTATTTCCCTTGCTTCATGGGATAGGTTGAAGTATAATGTTAAAGATGGTTTTAATTGAAAAAGACCATTTATTTGGTCTTAGGAGCCTTCCTTTCCCTATGCCCCTTCCCACAGTTCAGCAAAGGGGATCCCATAGATGTACGAAAAGGTATCTGTGAGATCCAGTATTCTGCAAATATTTATTATTAAGGACCTTCTGTGTTTCAGACACAATTCTAGACACTAGAGATACAATGCTTGAATATAGATTCTTCCTTTCATGGACAGAGCTTTCTTTTTGGTGGGTAGAAAGAAATATGTAACAAGTTAACAAGAAGGCATTAAGGAATAAAAGTCCCTGATAAATGTGAAACAGAGGCTGCTTTATACTGGGTAGTCTTAGCTGGCTTTAATGAGCAGATGATGTTTAAGGTAAGACCTAGATGGCAAGAAAGGGCCAGCCTTGCGAAGATCTAGGAAAAGAGTATTAGGCCGGGGAAATAGCTGGCATTATCATCTTGAAGTCAGAACAGACTGGTAAGTTCATGGAGCAGAAGGTGGATGGGGAACGTTGAAGGTAAGGTTGGAGAGGGAGGCAGAGACTCAGTTACGGAGCACCTCAGCCCATGGTAAAGTACTAGAAAAGCATGGAAAGACTTTATACTTATGAGAGGCATGATTTTGTTCTAGTTTGCATTTAAAAAAAACACCTAGTTGCTTCATGGAAAATGGATTATTGGGGTGGGAGGCAAGATAGAATCAAAATGTCCATTAAGGAGGCTATTGGTGACAGTCGTGGAGATGGAGAAAAGTAGGTAGATTTGGGGTATGTTTAGATATGACATTGATAAAACTAACTGATAGATTGGATGTAGTGAGGGGAGGAGGAACGAATATGACTCTCTGAAGTTTGGCTTGAGCAACTGGATGAATGGTCGCCACTGAGATTTAGGAATTCTGGGAGAGGGGTGGGTTTGGGTGCAGCTGGGGAGATGGTCATCAACAATACAATTTCAAGCACTCTAAGTTTAAAATACCTGTGAGACAGTAAAATGGAGGTGTCAGATTGGCAGCTCTGTGATGCTGAATTTCAGTAGGGAATTCAAACCCAGAGGTAAAAATTTGAGTCATGGCTGTCGTTAAGCCTTGACAGAGGTTGCGATTACTGATTGATTACTCAAGGAGAAAGTGTAGAGCGAGATGATAGGAATGCGGGGACCGAGTCCCAGGGTAATCTGACATTTGGAGTAGAAAAGGGGAGGAAGATCCTACAATGGCTACAGTGAGGTAGGTAGAAAGCCTCCAGAGTGGTATTATACTGCCCTGAAGAAAGAAGCATTACAGCCCCGTACGGTCAGCTGTGGTTATGCTGCTGCGGGATTGAATTAAGTGAGTTTAGTGACCTGAAGAGTAAATGATTCTCTTGGAATTACCCAGTAAACATAAAACTTTTAGAACCAGAGAATCTTAACTTTAATACTGTAGATAGAGTACAAAGTATGGTACCTGTAATACAGTGATTAAATAAATGAATAAAGAATGAGTAAATGCAAGTTCAGTGCAAACTGTGATATCTTTTAAATTACTATTTTTATTTTGATTTGGGGGAATTAAAAAAGTTAGAATTTCCAGGTACTTGTAATTTGTGGGAGAGATCATGTACTTATTTGAATGAGAGTTAATACAGGACATAATGCCAGATTCCTCTCCACCCTTCCACTCTTGTGAGCCTGGGAGTTCGATTCCTGTCAAAGCATTGGGTGTAGCTGCCCCGCTTCCCTACTCGTCCTGTGTGATACAAGGCAGAGAATCTCTGCTATACCAGATGGAGGATTTGCCTTGTTCCCCAAAATAGGAATCCTCTAAATCTTACAGGAATGAATCGTTATACTGGGGGCTCTCAGAACTCCTCTGGGCGCCCTCATCATCAGCTCCCTCATAATGAAGGAAAAACACTTCACTGTGTGTATTTCCAAGTGTCCTTGGTAGCTGGAAGACAAAGACTATAGACAGGTCCCATAGCCTCTTCTTGAGAATCAGCATTCGTGGGTAACTTGGCCAGCAATCGAAATAAATGATAAGTGGTCTAATGTGTATTCTTTTCTCCTCCCACCCCGGGAAACCTACCTTATTAAACATTTCCTTATCTGGCTTTGATTGTTTTCAGGGTTCATCAGTGTCCCTCTCGAGGTCCAACAGTCGTGAACACCTGGGAAGTGGAAGCGAATCTGATAACTGGAGAGACCGAAATGGAATAGGACCCGCAAGTCATAGTGAATTTGCAGCTTCTATTGGCAGCCCCAAGCGTAAACAGAACAAATCAAGTGAGCTTTGACTTTTCGTCATACTTTTAGATGTCATCAGCTTGGAATTTGTTTAGCTGGTTTAGGGTAATGTTCGAGTGTCAACTCTGGACTCTAGGCCTTCAAGTGTTTTGGATTACTCACAGGCCACCTCTTCTGAGAAGCCTTCCCTGTTTTTTTCCAGTGAAGCGGGGCACATGGTTCTCTGCTTTCACTGCATTTTGTATATGCTTTCATTTTAGCATTTGTCGTACAGAAGTACAATTACTTACTTACATAACTGTCTTTTCCTGTAGAATTTGAGCTCCACACGTCAGGGACTACATTCATGCAATAAACACTTATTTAAGTGCCCATGTGCCGAGCATTCTTTTAGGCTGTGCCTTCTTTCTTTTTTCTTAATTGAAATACAGTTGGTGTACAATATCATGTTAGTTTCAGGTGTACTGCCTAGTGATTTTACGTTTGCAGGCATTATGAAATCATCGCCACGGTAAGTCTAGTAACTGTTTGTTTCTGTACAGGTATTACAATATTACTGACCATATTCCTTACGCTGTGTGTGTCACTCCTGTAGCTTATTTATTTTATAACTAAGGAGGTTTGCACCTCTTAATCCCCTTCATCTCACTCCCACCCCCACTTCCCCTCTGGCAACCACCCTTTGTTCTCTGTATCTGTGAGTCTGTTTTCACTTTGTTTTGTTTTTGTCTTTGGATTCCACATATGAGTGAGATCATACAGCATTTGCCTTTCTCTTTCTGACTTACTTCACTTACCAAAATACCCTCTAGATCCCTCCAAGTTGTCGCACATGGCAAGATTTCATTTTCTTTTATGACTAATATTCCATTGTGTGTGTGTGTGTGTGTGTGTGTGTACACACACACACACACACACACACGCACACACACCACCTTTTCTTTATCCGTTCATCTGTTGATGGACACTTAGGTTGCATTCGTATCTTGACTGTTGCAAATAATGCTGCAGTGGACATAGGGTGCATATATCCTTTTGAATTAGCGTTTTTGTTTTCTTTGGGTAAATAGAAGTGAAATTGCTGGATATGGCAATTCTATTTTTAATTTTTTGAGGAATCTCCGTACTGTTTCCCATAGCGTCTTCATCAATTTACAATCCCACTAACAGGAGGCTGTGCCTTCTTTCTTAACTTATTATTTCTTCTCAAATGTCTAACAGTGTCTGACACCTAGCAGGTGCTTGGTAAGTGTTTGTGGAATGAATATACGAATGAGTCATGCACACACAAACATCAGAATGATGCGGAAAAGGCAGGGATGTAAAGGAGTTGAGCAGAATGTGATCAAATTAGTATCTTAGACAATAGAAGTCTGCCCAGTCACCTTTGGCTACCAAAGGTGAACAGCAAGATTTTTCAAGATGACAAGATGTAGCGCTAACTGAAAGTATCAGGAAAGAAAACGTTTAAAGCATAGGCTTTGAACAAATATGATTAAGATGCAGCATGAGTCCAGTGGCTGTGTCTGTAACAGCACCCACATGTCTGTATAAATAGGTAAACAGACAAGAACTGACACAGTAATCACAAGATATTCCCCTAATGCCTTATTTCAGGGTTTTTGATGAATCTGGACTCCTGAAACACATACCCTGGAGTATTTGAAGAATACTTGGAGAAAGGCAATCTAAATGAGCCTAGTAAACAGTAACAGCCATTTGTTACCATCAATCAAGTGGGCCATGTTGTCAAGAGTCTCAGATTTGAAAAGACCAGTCATGGGGTCGGCCAAGTCTAAATAAGAAAGCATGGTCAACTCTTTCATTCCCAGGCGTACTGTCAGTAGTATCCTGGAGTCTTCCTGTTAGTCCTGGGCTAGGTCCTCTACTGCTGACAGGACAATGGAGCTGAGAGGCAGGCTGGTGCCAGGTGCACATCTCGGGGTGGAAATGATCTCCGTTTTATATTCCAGCATCAATTAGCTTTGTGCCTCTCTTCTTCTATCTTTATCCCCTTTCCCTGCACTGAATCCTGGATAATTAAAATTGACTGTGTGACTTAGCTGCATTGAAATTCAGGATTAGGGTTAAGATAGGGGATTCATTAATTAAAAAAGATTGATTAAAAAAGCACTGCTCCTTGGCCTTTGTCCGATGTTTTAAGAGCCTAGGGAGTTAAAAGAGAATATGGATACTATAAGTAGTTAAGATGAGAAGAAATGTAAAAAAAAGTTGTGTACCATAATAAATATTTATCACTAAGAATATTTTAAAATATTTTTTCACTTTTTGCTGATCTCTTTGCTTAACTCAACGTATGTAAATTATCATCATTTAAACAAGTAATCAATGTAAAGATATTTTACCCTGTCTTTGTTTTTGTACTGTCTTTAAATACGGTGTGTGGCATTTCACACTTAGAGTGCATTTTTAATCCGCACTAGCACATTTTAGGTGCTCAATAACCACATGTTGCCAATGGCTAGTGTACTGAACAACAAAGCTTTAGAAAAGTTTTCTTGACACCGATGTCAAGGTCACCAATGTCTAGGTTTTCTCTGGGTATCCCTGTTTTACCAGTTGTTCCACTGTAATTCCTCAATAACTCCCTCTTTTTTTTTTTTCCTCGAAGAAAGTAAATTTAGCATTCAGACAGTAAATTATGGGGTCAGCCTGACAGTAACCTCCGTGTTGTCAAGTCCAGTGGTCACTCCAGTGTGCTCATCATACTCTGCTCTGTGTCACCCTCAAACCGGTACCTCACTGGTCATTCCTCCTCAATCTTTTTTGGTGACTCTGGGGCCTTACCTTCAATTGGTGGAGTGTTTCTGGGCTCAGCGCATCAGGGCTTGGTCCTGGGTCCTTTTCCCTATACATTCTTCCTACAAGAGATAAAATACCTGTTTTTAAAAGAAAGAGAAACCTTATCAAGAAATTCCTTCCGGGCTTCCCTGGTGGTGCAGTGGTTGAGAGTCCGCCTGCCGATGCTGGGGATGTGGGTTCGTGCCCCAGTCCGGGAGGATCCCACATGCCGCGGAGCGGCTGGGCCCGTGAGCCATGGCCACTGAGCCTGCGCGTCCGGAGCCTGTGCTCCACAACGGGAGAGGCCACAACAGTGAGAGGCCCGCGTACCGCAAAAAAAAAAAGAAAAAAAAAGAAAAAAAAAAGAAATTCCTTCCAGTTGAAACATATATAGGATTTCTCAATTGGAAGATGAAAACAACCAGAGAAAGTGATTAGTGGCACCCAGTGCAATGCAGAACAAAATTCTTAGATTTGCCGAATGCACTGATCCCAGAGGAGACTAGATGGATCTGATACCTAGGTGAGTGTCCTCTGCCCGCATCAATCTGGGAATCCCCCTGAAGCTGCACCTTTAGTATAAGAGAACAGAATTTCCACATGGATGAGAGTCAGTTGTTGGTCAGGGTGGTAGGAATGGCTGCATAACTCTGCTAGATTCTCCAAAGCAGCTCCTGAAGAGTGTTTGAAAATTTGGTCAAGTACTTGGTGTGGCTCACTAGTCTGTCACCCAGCTTTGCATGTCCTTGGGTCTGAGAACCAAAGACAACATGGAGAAATCTTTGCCCACCAGATCAGTAGCAGAGCCAAGGCAAAGCTCGGCATGGCTGTCTTAGAATTTCCCCCAGGAGATGGATTTGTTTTTGTTGTAAGTTAAATCCAGGAACTCCAGCATCATTCTTTTCATTCATATGTTACTCTTAATTTTGGAAACTCTCTATTTCATGAACTCACTGCCCAATTATGTTTGAGGGAAATGAGATTTATATGTGATAATATCATAGTATTTATTTGACCACAGAAAAGCACAAGTGTGGATACAGAGGGCCAGCCTGCATCTAAAAGGAGCCTGTAACTTTCCTTACCTTTATTGTGTCCTAGGGGTCCTGCTTCCACTTCCTCGTTTATTTAACATCAAATCAGTTGTGAAGAGCCAATGTTCCTGAATGCTCAGGGAGAATATGCTTAATGATTATTAACTACGGAGGCCCTGTTGCCGAATTGCTCCCTCCCAAGTGTAACCTTTTAAAGGGGGAGAGCCTCCCTGAAAGCCGTAACCAGCATTTCCTTAATGAAAAGCCAGTGTTTCAGTAAAGGACTGCTGCGTTTCTGCAGTTACTGGTCTGTTCAGCCCAAAACACTGAATCTGCACTATTTGAGTGATTAAAACTTTTAATTAAACCATGCTCTCCCTGGGCATTTACACTTCAGGCCTGTCTTTCCTCTGCCTTTCAGCGGAGCACTATCTCAGCAGTAGCAATTACATGGACTGCATTTCCTCGCTGACAGGAAGCAATGGCTGTAACCTGAACAGCTCTTTCAAAGGCTCTGACCTCCCTGAGCTCTTCAGCAAACTGGGCCTGGGCAAATACACAGACGTCTTCCAGCAACAAGAGGTCGGTGGTTATTTATTTATCTTCCCAGGCATCTTTGTTTTGGTTGTGTGTATGATGACTTCTAGAATGAAATCACTCATTTATCTATGACTGTGTTTTCGCTGAGCATTTATTCAAGTCTCATAGCTTATTTTTGCTTCCAAGGAAATTGTCGCCATCTTATTTCTTATTTAGTGCAACTGGTAAACACAGGATCGCAGAAATGTAGGAAGCTGCGTTTGCAAAAACACCTTCATCAGTTTTAGCTAAAAGACCTAATGAGTGTCTTGATTTATAGGAACTTTTGATTCACAAATTCCCTAAGGTCAGCAATAACTCTATATTTAATCAGATTTTACTCTTTCATCTGTTCTTATTTTTATTTGTGGCACTCAAAAGTAAATAACAGCGTCTGAGATAAATAACTGTGGTTGTTTGTGAGACCATCCTAATCATGTTACTGAAGTTCTCACAGAAGATAATGCACTTTTTATACATGTTAACATATTCATTAATTTACTGTTTGGGTTTTGCCTGAACTGAGGCAGAACTAAGATGTCTTCTGAAACATCCCTACCATGGATTTTGGCCAGACTGATCAGCCGTGGCCGTGACGCACTGGCATAAAGAAGAGAGCCCCTAAGTGTGGTTCTTTCTAATTGTGCTGTCATATTACCAGGGCACAGCTAACTCAAGGCAACAGAAAGTTAGAATAGTTCTCTAAATGTATCTGCTTTTCAAGTCCTGACATGGTCCAAGTTTCATGCTAGTTGGGCTTCATTTCATGTTAGATTACATGCCAGTAATTCCCTGGCATGCATCAATCAGTAAATAAGCTAAGATTTTTATTATAAGGCACTTTATATCATAAATCTAATGTATTGCCCATAACTTAAGTTTAATTGCTGAACTTATTTGTTCTTTAACACCAAGAAAAATGTTGTCATGTGTATTTTGGACTTTAGGACAATGATTTTGTTTTCTTTTCCCTAAACCTAAATTAGTGTTCATGTAACCAAGGATTTTCTAAGTTGAATAACACGTTCATCATCAGTGCATTAAAGAACTGCATTTACTTATTTAGTCTTCCTGGTTAGATGCAGGTGGCTGATTGAGAAGCTCAGGGCTGAGGTATTTTAACTTGCTCATGCACAGAAGGTTTTAGAAGTAAGTGACTAGATGTTATTCAGTGATATTCTGGGTTTGCTTTAAATCTCTATTTCCTATTTGAAGAAGCATAGAAATTTATTATGGGTACTTCTTATCTAGTTACTTCAAAAAGGAAGACAACGTGATAATATTAAGTCAGACGGGCTTCATCTAATATTAACTGGAGCAGGGGTCAGTGAACTGCAGCCTGCAGACCTGCTGCCTGATTTTGTAAATAAAGTTTCCTTGGAACACAGCCACACTAACTCAATTGCCTCATATTGCCCGTGGCTGCTTTCAAGCTAAACCAGCAGAGTTGAGTAGTTGCAACAGAGACAGGATGCCCACTAACCCTAAAATAGTTATTCTCTGGCCCTTTAAAAAGAGTTTGAGGATCCCTGAAATAGTCTCCACTGGACAGAATTTCTAAAAAACATAGCTCTAGATTTGTGATAAATGGTAAATGAAAAGGTTTTTCAAGATCTGGATATAACCTTCAAAATCAAAACAGAAAATTTCAAATTAATTTCTATATAATTTGAATAAAAAGTATATTTTACTGTTTTCAGGTTTGTTGAAATTTGGTACTATTCCCTTTATGTAGGATATTTTCTCATATACAGATATGACTTAACAAGAATCCCCCATTAAGTAACCTTGTGAGATTTAATATATTGTAACCAGGATGAAATTTATTTAGCAACTTTCACAGATGATATGTCTGTATTCATTATTACTAACTGTAGCTGCCAACTATTTTACCCCTTTGGTGAGCACATTGCATTATATCTAAGATCATATTTGAGGCCCAAAACAACCCTGTGAGGTATATAGGATTGTCAACTCTCAGTGCCCACAACTAGTAATGGCAGAGTCAGAACCTGAAGCCAAGTCTCTCTGGCTTCAGAGCCCATTGCCTTTCTGTTCCTCACACAGTCTTCACAAGGAACGGTGGGATTCTTGGGCTACTTCCCCTCACACATTGTTGCCAGGAAGTACATTTATACTGTTGCTAGAAATACTTCATGTATGCCACTTTCAGAGATAGTCTGCTGGGTTAAGCAAAGTGAGTCATGGGTCTGAGGTAGACTGTGAATTCTGCTATCATTTTTATGTAGAACACAATGGAAGATACCCTTTATGGTATTATTCAGTCTCTTTTTATGGAGATACACTTAACCAAGTCAGAATCTAAAACTAAGAATTATTTTCTCTCTTCTGGACAAGTATGTATTCTTTCTTTCATCAGATCACAAAAACTGCAATTTCTGTTTCCCTTTTTGCCCTGGCTGCCAGGATGCTAAGACCTTAGGATGCCTAAGTTTATATCTCCATTGCAGTAAATCACTGGCTTAGATTAAGTCTTCTGCTAGAATCATCACTTTCATTTTACCACCTTTATTACTTAACTCTTGTCCCTTAGGTTTGTATTGTCCCCACCGTTCTTTTTTGAAAGTAGGCAGAGCGTAATTAATAAATAAAATAAGTGTAGCAATGAGTAGAATTTATGCTGAAGAAGAAAGATACTTAATATATTGATTATAGATGACTTGTTCACCCACAGATCGATCTTCAGACATTCCTCACTCTCACAGATCAGGATCTGAAGGAGCTGGGAATTACAACTTTCGGTGCCAGGAGGAAAATGCTGCTTGCAATCTCAGGTGAATAGAAATGTTCTTGTTCATATTTTAAAGTCTGAAGAACCTCTGTCGTTGGTCTCCAGCCAGTGGGGCTGCTTCTGCCCATCAACCCCTTGCTTACTCCCTGGCAGCTTTGGGGTTGTGGTTTCAGAGTGTTTCCCACTAACAGTGTGACAAATGCCAAGAATACGCCCACTGCTTTGTCAAGGCATTGCCTGAAAACCTGCCTTGAAAGCGTCTTTCCTTAAAACAGATCTCTTTGGAAAGATCTAACCAAAACTGCCCTTTGCAGAACGTGGGGATGAGGGAGCAGTTTAATTCTCCATTGTGCGGTTGTATTAAGCAATGATCATTGCGTTCATGAATAATTATTCTGGACTGGCTGTCACGCTTTAAATGCATGTGTTCCTGCATAGCAGCTGAGATCATTGCACCAGAGAAAAAGAGAATTGGTATTTCTTGTCTTAATGCTTTTTAACTTTACCCCAAGTTTTTTTTTTTTTTTGGCGGTACGCGGGCCTCTCACCGTTGTGGCCTCTCCCGTTGCGGAGCACAGGCTCCGGACGCGCAGGCTCAGCGGCCATGGCTCACGGGCCCAGCCGCTCCGCGGCATGTGGGATCTTCCCGGACCGGGGCACGAACCCGTGTCCCCTGCATCGGCAGGCGGCCTCTCAACCACTGCGCCACCAGGGAAGCCCTACCCCAAGTTTTAATAGAATTTGTGAGTCACAAAAGAGGGTAGTATCGTAAAAGTAGTCACAGAATGAAGGAAAGTCTGAAGGTCTGTCTCCCAGACCACCGCCTTTGTGCATCTTTTGCATGTTCTAAGAAATTGCTCTATACATATTTACTAGGTACCTCCCACGTGGAAGGAATGGGCAGATGATGAGTTGGCAAATACATAACAATGTACCTCAAAAAGGTGTTTAGATATGAGGAAGGAATCTGGGGGGCAGAAAAATGAGGTTACTTTTTGAAGTCTTTCTGATCAAGTTCATGAATGCCAGTTTTATATGTGTGCCAGTCTCTCAGAGACAGAGCCAAACGTCAGGTGTGGTGAGACAATGACGTTGCTTTTCAAAACACTGAATTTGTAGGCTATGCTTTTATGCGGCCAGCAGTGGCATCCAACCGGTGAAAGCCCTTTCTAAACAGCATTCGCTAATTGAACCATCAAACTAAAAACCTCGGTGGTTTTCCGTTTTCTTTCAGCAGCAGATTGCGCTTGCATTATTTTATAGCAGCTGATCAGCGCCGCCCACCTCCCCACAGGAAATCGTATATATCTGAAGCAGATATAAGCCTTGAAATAGTAGCCTTGAAAATAGGTGCAGAGATTCAGCCATTGAGCAGCCCGTTAGGCTTCTGTATGGATAGAGTCCTGCACACATCAGTTTGAGAAGTCTTCCTCCACCCTATATACCCAAGCGGCTGCACTGATGGTGCTCCACAGGGCAGCCACTGCTTCCTGTTCACTCATCAGATCAGCTTGGTTATAGTGGAAAGAACGCTATATTCACATAAGGAGATCTGAGATTTGCCTCTCCAAGTCATGTACCCTTGGGTGAGTTTGCAAACCTCTTTTGGTTGTGGTTTCTTAACTGTGAAGGTGGATTGGAGTAGATGATTGTGTAAGGTCACCTTCCATTTCTAAAATCTGTCCTTCCATGTGGTATATCATCAGGCACAGTGAAAATAACCTACAGTTTTAATGATATGTATTATTATTGTTCTTTCTTTTTTTTTTTTTTTTTACTATCTGTGGCAATAGGATAGTTTTCAACTTCTTTACCCTAAAGCTCAGTCTCAGAGGGTTACTTCTGGATCCAAATTAACTTTATATATTTTTACATTATTTTATTAATTTGAAAATGGAATTGATATACTACTTGAAATTTTATTAACTCAATCACCATGTCTATACTGTTAAAATATGTCTATGGGGCCGCACACTTATACCACAGAAGTGTATGTTTCAGAACTCCATAATCTTTCACTAGAGATTTGTGGAATATCCGTGACAGTACAATGAAAATTAAGTCTTTTCTTTGTGTACCAACCCAATTCCAAACTCTCTAAAGCTTCCAGCAACAAGCAGATATCTCTAAATATTTTCATAGATTCCAAGTGGATCTTCAGTACTTTTACTCTGGGATACATTGGTGATATATTCTAGGTGGGTTTTGGAGAGTAGAGTGCAAAAACGGGAGGGGTTTTGAGTCCTCGTTTAAAAGAATGTTTTCTCTAATCATCATCTTCAATGTGTTCTTTTGAGGTTATATCCTATTTCTATAGACTGCCTCTCTCAGTGAGGTTCACAGGTCCTCTTGCTTTTAAAGGGAATTAGAGACTTTGAATAAGATGCCTTATGAATGCTCTGTACAGTGGGAAGTATTTGATTATTTAAGGATGATTTTGCCTTACTTTGTTGAAGTGCATTTGTTTGAACTTGGTAAATCATTTTCTCTGCAAGGAATAAGTTTTTATTGAGAAGCCCTTCATCAAAAAGCTTCTTTTTCCAGTTCAATTCCTCTGATAACAAAGACATTCATTTAAAGTCTCAGAATACTTCATTTCCAGGTAGAGGCAGGATATCAGGTCAGCCTTGACTTAGGTTTGTCTTGTGGTTACATAGTTTGGTTAGATACAGAGTTTGCTCAAACTACTTTTTAAAATTTTGTAGATTTTTAACTGAAAATCGGAGTTGTTCTTTCAGTATAAGGTTTTGGTTTGCTTTTAATCTTGGGCCAGAAGACATTTATTTTAATGTTATAGGAGGAGATGAGATTTATCTCTGATAGGAATGAATCAGAGAAAAAATTTCATCTTTTATTCAAATCCACGGTTTTTTGAAAATTCATGGATTTCTGAGTATTTTAGTGATTGGTTAACTAAATGTACAGGGACTCAGTGAAAGGAAGTTTAGCATCCTGTTGACAGGCTTTCCGCCACAGCCTCAGGTAGATCTAACATTTCCTGACCTATTCTTTTAGTTTGTGACTCTGTTCAGATCCGCAACAAGATCCTGAGAGCTGCCAGGATTGTGTGAACCTTGGAATTTCAAAGAAAAAGGTTGGTATTTTCTCAAACTATCCCTTAGGCTTACTGAAAAAAATCAGAAGAGGGAGTTTGCTTTCTAATTTAAAAAACAACAAGAACTAAAGTCTCTTCAGTAGGACTTGATCCTTGATAATCTTAAAGACTTATCTCTGTGCTTCACACTTGGAATATCTCTATATATGTACGCTTAGAAATTACATCTTTAGGGAGTGGCTGAATTTCTTCATGATCATTTGTCCTCTCAAAAATCTAGCTCATGTGACTTTTCAGAATGAAGTTTTCAATGTCTGTTAAAAATTTTTGTCTTCAGTGGCCCGACTGTTTTCATGTGCTCATGGAGAATGGTGTTTGACTTACTCCTTTCTTCTCCTTCTCTGTAGTGTGGGAATGTCCTCCTGATTCATGGGTTATTTCCCCATGAGAAAATGGAGGCCAAAGAAATTCTCCTCATTTGAAGGTGATAAAACTTTCCCAGGCTGTGTTTAAGGGGATTCATTTATTCTCAACTCTCCTATAAATTTGCCTTTAAATATATTCAATTCTGTCTTGATCTCTGAATTTTATGTTTGTTTTTTAAACAAGATACATGTGATAGGAATGTCATTGCTACTGTGTTTCTTCAGGAACTTGAAACAATAGCCATCTATACGCATGCCTGCATGTGTCTTTTGCTTGTAATATCTTCCTTGCTTCTTCAGAGTTTCTAAGCTTTATCTATTTAAAAAGTAAGTTTGATATTCATATAAAATATTAAGGAAAGCTCTGTTATCTACATACCTGAAACTACCAATTTCTCAAATTTGTATTCCTGATACCTCGGTTGATCTCCGCCCAATGGATGGACCACTGAAGCCCATAGCATAGACCTTTGCATCAGGCAGGCAGGGTTTCAACTCTGTCACTTAACAGGCATGTGGGCAAGTTACTTCATCTATTTTTAAAACTCAGGTTCCTTATCTACTTAACAGGCATGTGGGCAAGTTACTTCGTCTATTTTTAAAACTCAGGTTCCTTATCTACTTAACAGGCATGTGGGCAAGTTACTTCGTCTATTTTTAAAACTCAGGTTCCTTATCTATAAAATGGAGGATGGTAATATTATCTACCCCTTAAGGAGGACTTAAATAGGACACAATGAATGTAAAGTGCTTGTCGTATAATAGGCTCTAATAAAATACTGTTGGTTCTCTTCTCCCCTAAGACTTAAATGTGAACAGAAAAGAGGTGTCTTCACTCATGCGTCACCCTATAGGGCAGACAGTTACATTTTGGAAAGCAGTGGGGTAAAATGTTAAGGGTATTGATCCTGCTTCTAGCACTTGGGAGACAGGAGTACATCTGGCCATATGGCTGTCCCTGGCCACCTACGACCCACTGCAACCTGCCTGAGCCTCTGTTCTCGTCCTCAGCATTACTGTAGCAGGCCATAGCTTGCTGTGTAATCTCAGAGCTCAGAATGGGGCTGTGTGTGTATGGTTGAAAAAGTCCTGAGTTCCATGCAGATAATTAAAGGTGCTGAATCACTTGCTTCACTACCCTCCCAGAGAAAAAGACAACAGCTTTAAACACATCAACTATATATTCTGTCTACTTGAGATTGAATAAGTTTGAAGATATAGTTGACCCTTGAACCACACAGGAGTTAACCCCCATGTAACTTATAGTCACCCTTTGTATCCACAGTTCCTCTGCATCTTTAGATTCCACCAACTGTGTAATACTGTAGTATTTACTATTGAAAAATATCCATGTATAAGTAGACCCACTCAGTTCAAATCCGCACTATTCGAAGGTCAACTATATTTGCATTTGGTGGCTATCAGAAACGCTGCTTTCTAGAGTCTGACAATTCTATTTACTTGTATGAGTTCGTTAGTAATAATCACATCAGTTGACTTGAGAATTTGAGAATGTGTGTATGGAGGGGAGGATGGGGTATTGCATAGTCATAAACAAGGTAGGCTGCTTCCATTTTTCACCTTTCTGGTTAATAATTTTTACTTGGGAAAAGACATAAACTAAACAACCAGTACTCTGGTTTGTTTAAAATGAAAATCGAGGATCTTTGTTTTTCCCTGAAAATTTGGATTCACATATTGGTTGTTTTCAATTGTATTAATTTCCTTAACTGTTGCTATGTTTACTAAGTTGATTTTTTATTCAAAGAAACCTCCTGCTGATGCGATATGCTTCTGCATATAACCCTTTCTGACTCAAGGAGCGTAGTCATCATGAGTCAGTGGAGCCACGGGGCTGTGGATTTTTTTTTTTAATCGTCTTTCTTGGAGTATAATTGCTTTACAATGTTGTGTTAGTTTCTGCTTTATAACAAAGTGAATCACCTATACATATACGTATATCCCCGTATCTCTTCCCTCTTGCGTCTCCCTCGTACCCGGGGCTGTGGATTAACAGATCAGTGTGCTTTTCCAGTATTCTGGTGTTTAGAAGTGGGATCCTCTTTTCATGTCGACTTAAATAATTTAATGATCACTGTGTTTGACATGGATGAGTTTAATGAGCTATAATAATTTTCTGTATCACTGGTAATACATCCTCTCATATGCCTTTCACCAGCTTTGATGGTGCCTCTCCCTTTGCCTCTGAAATGACATTTGGGATCGGTGAAACTATTTTGTATATTTGGACTTGAGAGTGTTCTGAGGATATAGTCCCCAGATACTTTACGAACTGCAGTAAAAATGATTCGCTGTCCTTGGTTCTCTCAGCTACAAATGGCTACCTTTCATATCAGACTTTCTAGCATTTCAAAAATGTCTTGACGGTCAACTTAAAGGTTTTCCTTTTGCTACCTACTTGACTTTCCCCCCAGAACCTACCACATCACCATTTTCTGAGCTGAGCTCTACTGCCACGTGCTGATTCTCTCTCTCTCTCTCTCTCTCTGTAGAACTAAATAAAAACCGAAGAAAGCTCTTTGAACCGCCAAATACACGCACCTCTTTCCTGGAAGGCGGAGCAAGTGGGAGGCTACCCCGTCAGTATCACTCAGACATTGCTAGTGTCAGTGGCCGCTGGTAGCAGTACCGTCCAGGCACACGCCCGCCAACTCTGTCAAGTCGGACGCAGGAGATCTGTGAACAGCCTTCACTGCACACCGTCCTCAGCACTCGGGTGTCTGGTATCAGGACCAAAGCATCTTATTCGCACCTGAACTTTCTGCCGAAGAGAGAGATGATGATGTTCTTATGTCATCATACAGAATGCCACATGAGGATTACTTTTTTTTTTCCTAATGGCAATTGGACAGAATTTGCAATATGAGGGTAGGGCTTTATTTCCTCTTTTTATTTACCTATATAATAACATATGCACTGATTTTTTTACTTAACATGAAGGCTGAGTTGACATCTGGGATGCCAGAAAACACAGAAGTTATTTTGTTTGTTTGCTTATTTTGTTTGGGTATTTGGGGATTTTTTAAAAAAAATAATCAAAGTGGGATTTTCTGGTACTGCTTTAAAATAATTATTGAGGTCTTTCAGCACTTTACACTTTCTTACTTCTTGTCCTGTGGAAATTATCTCTCTTTCTCTCGTTTTTGTCACCTGATGTATTGGTACAAATCAGACTGCGTTAAATTTTTATTTGACATGGTGGTACTGGATTATTAGTTTCTGTGCAGAATAGTCTGTGACTTTGGGAAATGTGACTCCACTTGGTTATGGACCAGTTCTGTTCATGTATGTCAGCATCCTAGAAACACTTAGCAATGAACCTAGTTCACTGTAACAGGTGCGAGCAAAGAAACACCAAATGGACTTTGCAATATTAACCCTTTGCAGTCATCATATTTAGCTGCTGCCTTTATTGCTAAAATGTTTTTAATGGTTGTCTGAAGGCAAAGGGCTATTTTTAGTATACTGCCACTAAAGGACACTTATTTATATCAAACTTTTATTTTTAGATATTATAAGCATACCGTACATAACTGATTAAGTTGATATCTACTAGAGATTTATGGTAGAGAATGGACGGCATTCAATAACTGGAGCCCTAGATTGTCACTTTATTTAAAAAAGATAAATAATCATCTGACAAGACAGCACTGTTGCCATGAGGAGGAGAAATACATCACTGTCCTTATGTACACATTAGCTGTGCTCCATGTGGTCACAGGACTTGCCTAAAACCATATCTGTCTGCTTGAAGTAGACTTGGGTTTGTTGAGAATGGAAAGGCTTTATTTAAGTCTCCAGGGTGACAGTTTACAAAGACAGCAGAGTTCTGAAGGAGGAAAAATAAAATAAAAGACTATTTTGTAAGTGGCTAAACTCGTTGTTACAATCTTGATACTGTGAAAGTCCGTGAAATCAGGCAACATTGTTTCCTAGGTCTTTTCAGACATCTTATTATGGATTTATGAAGGGTTTTCAATCCATGAAAACAATCACTAAGTGCCTCTCTTTCTTCAAAGCAATATTGTTTCCAAGTGTATTAATTTGTTGGAAAACTTTCCCATAGGACACGTGGTGACTTACCTGTACTGTAATGACTTATTTATGTTCAGTATTCGAGACTTTCTACATGGACATAAACCACTGTCACGTGCTCTCCACAGAAGGCATTAGATTCATACACAACAATTGGGGACTTTCATACAAATGTGGGATCAGAAATACTTGTCTGATTTTTTCCATGGTTAAGTCTTATCATTAAAGTAAGAACAAGAATCGGAGAGAAATTTTGCACACCGAAAAATTTTCACTTAAAAAAAAAAGAGTATTGGTTACTGTGAAGGCATAGATAATGGGCCTGTCATAAAATTATCAATTATAACAGCACTAAGGAGATGCCTGTTCCCAAACAGAACTGTATGTGCTTATGGATGTAGAACTAAATCGCTCCCTTCACAAGTACAGTGGAATGATCCTGCGTGTATGTCACATGTATGCAGGTCATCACGTGGAGCTTCCTGCCTTATATGGCTGTATGAACACAGCATGCTACACACTCAGCAATAGAGTAAGGATACCAGCTCTGTTTCCTGTGCAACAACTCAGTGCTCTGAATTTTACCATTTCTTTAATAAGACCTCCTCCCCAAATAAAAAATAATCATTTGGAGTCTTTCCCCCCAGCTCTTTACCATGCATTTGCAACAGGAGGAAGATGGAATGATTTGCAGTATTGAGTTGATATAGGTTTTATGAATAGTGCTTTGATATTATGCCAAAGGGAAAACTGTCCCAATTAAACCAGATTAGGGTGGCTAAAAAAGTAAATAAAAAACACTGGAAATTACTTTTCTCACTTTCTCTTGATGCAATGAAGGGATTATGACACTACAGTATACGGTGTTGTCAGTGTTATATGATGCACAAAATATTTGGATTATTTGAATAAATGTTTTTAATCAATCTGTGCCTTAATAGTGACCGGTTATCTGTAAATATAGAACAGATACAGATTGTATTTTTGTGTGGGTTTTTGTCCTTTTAGTGATTTTTTTTAAAAAATGAGAGATGGAACTAAACATTGAAAATGGGAATTTTTTTCTAAACTAATCAAGTGTTATATGAAAAATAAATTTATATAACCCCTTTGTATTGCCCTTGCTAGATGAAATGTGTCTTTGTTTCTAGCTTTTTAAAAAATATTTTCAGCAGAATTGAAAGACATTTCTGCAGTAGAATTATATACGCACTCCCTGCCCTGTTGTTTTGCATTGACAGTCCTCATTTTCAACCTGAAGCTAAGGCACTTCATTTTAGCCAGAGAATCCAGGACCAGTAATCAATCATTGTTTCTGTGGCCACCCACACGTATATAGAAAAAGAGTAAGATTATGGAACAGGTTTTATTCTTGTTCATTCTTTTTTTTAATAAAGACTCAAGTCTATGACTGCTTTGACGACCTCATCCATAAGCAAAGGAGCTCCTTGCTAAAGTGATGCAGGGTTTCTTGACCTAGGTTCCCATTTCAGAGGCTGACTGTGCTATCACACCGCATGGTTACTGTGCCTTGCTCTGAGATTGTATCTGAACTTATTCTTACATGGAATTGGCACTATACTATTAATCCTGAGATTTGTCTAAATCTCAAAGAAACCCTAGCCCTCTACCCATTATGCTCCCAGAGTTATCTCCACTTGAATTACCTATGCTGGTGGTTCTTAAAAATTGTTTCTAGCAAATAGTTCTTTGGATAACTGAAATATTACTTGTGAACCCAATGTTATTCATCAATTCACTCATTCATTCATTATATAAATACTTAAATGAGGGCTAAGTACTAGGCCCTGTTCTAGGAACTCTAGTAAATGAAACATAAACCTTTGTTCTCCCTAAGCTTACATTCAAACTGGAGAAAGATGGAACTGATGAAGAGGGAATGAAGGATGGAATACCCTACCCTTCAACACAGGCCTCCTTGCATTTACAGCATGCCAAGGGAGCTAGCTCTTGAGTGCTGTCTAGAAACCCCGGTTCTTGACAAAATGGTTTAAAGTACCCATCTCATAGAAACAGGCCTATGCTTTCAATGCAAAATATTATTCACAGCCTCCCTTTCTCCTTCTTGTAGGTTTCATAGATTCAATCACATTCTTGAAAGGAGTGTGTAAGCCAAAAGGGTTATACAGCTTTGTATGATGACCCATCACTTCCTAGATTTGACTCCCAGTGACTCTGCAGTATTCAGAAATGAGATTTACCTTGAAAGAACATGAGGTTGCTACCCCTGAGGATACTCCAAGAATGCAATCATAGAGAATGATGTCACCAAGATGGTGACAGGTCATTCCTGACTTCACTTCCCCTAACTAAAAGAAAAACCAGCAACTGTTCATGGATAAGACACCACTAAGGAGGGGCTTGCAACAACCAGCCCTCGGATCTTGGCAGTGTGAGTTCCTACCTGCAGTGCCCAAGTAGTAGTCCCAAGCAGCGGCTTTGCTTATCTGCAGAACCAAGACGGTAGCACAGTCTGACCAGGGAACTTAGAGGAGTGCAGGTCTGCCTGATTCAAGTGCTCAAATGAGGAGTTTTTCAGGCCCTGGAGCCTGGTCTGCCCACACCCAGGCAAGGGAGCGGAGCCATAGCCTCCCCCTCTGTGGATTGTGAGTCCCCACCCCATCTGACAGGAAGGGCTGGCAGAACGCCTGGAAGCTGCTGCATAACCCAGTAATGCGCAAGCTGAGAGGCAGGCAGGCAGAGCTGACCTCCAGGGCAAAGCAAGTGGCCCTCTTTGGCCAGGGAACTTGGGGCGTGGATTGGCTTGAGTCACCACCACAAACAAAGAGACTCATCGTGGTCTTGGAGTTGCTTCTCCCACTGCACTGGGGAAGGGAAATGAATTCATAATTGCATTCATAGTTCCTTCAGGCTTCCTGATCGGGGAGCCTAACCAGAGCACACTGCGTAGCCGCTCCAATAGCTCTGCTTACAGTGTCACTTAAAACCCATGAGCACAATCCATGGCTTTTCCCATCTGCAGAGCAAAACTGGTGGCCTTGCCTGACCAAGATACTCATTTTACACTCTTGCCTGATTTCAGGTCCCCAAACAGCAAGCTGTGCAGCCCCTGGGTCCTGTCCTGCAGTCCTGCAAGGCAAGCTAGTACATAGCCCTACCTACTGCTGAGTAAAGAAGCCAGTCATGACCACTTAACAAGCATCACCATAGAATCCCAGCAAATGTGGAGCACATCCTATAGCCTTCCTTGGGCAGGGAACCAAGCAGCAGTCTATCCAGCTATTCTCAGCTAGGGGAACATACCTCACCCTGACCTTAGAGCTCAAACAGTTGTCTTGCCCTGAAATAGACCCTTAGCAGCTCCCCACCTGCCCAAGGATGGTACCAGCAGACACGCCTGGAAACCCAACTGAGCTGACTGGTGAAAAATTTTCTCTGCCAAGGTGAACCAGCAAAGTCTGGAGGAGGAGACCACTTATTCAAATATACCAGTGTAAGAAATCAAGGACCATAAAACATCATGTAAATATGACGCTATGCAAGGAAATTAATAAGGCACTAATAAAGGATCCTAAAAAAATGGAGCACTGTTAAATGTCAGGCAAAGAATTCAGCATAATCCTCTTAAAGAAGTTACTGAACTACAAGAAAACACAGGCAACTCAGTGGAATTAAGAAAGTAACACATGAACCAAATAAATTTAACAAAGAAATAGAAACGAATAACAAAAGCAAAACAACAATAAACAAAACCAAAACCAAACAAAACTCAAAAGGGAAATCCTAGGGCTGAAAAACAGAATAAATGAATTGATAATTCAATAGAGAGCTTCAAAAGCCCACTTGACCATGCAGACAAAGAATCAGCAACGTGGAAGATAGGACCTTATCTAGTCACAGGAACAAAAAGAATGAGAGAGAGGCAGGATGGCAGAGTAGGAAGATTCTGAGCTCAACTCCTCCCATGGACACACCCAAACTACAACCACATATACAGCAACTTTCTCTGAGAGCAACCTGAAGGCTTGCAGAACATCTCTTGTACAATTAAGGATATAAAGGAAAAACCCATCGAGACAGGTAGAAGGGGCACAGATGCAACTAGTCAGGACCAACACCCCAATGGGTGACCCACAAGCAGAAGGGGATATCACAAACTTGGAAGTCCTCCCTAAGAAATGAGGGGTTCAAACCCCAAATAGAGCACCTTAGCCCTAGGGACCAGAACTGGGAATATGAGCCCCCTTAACTAATTTTGAAAACCAGTGGGGCTTGCGACCAGGAGAGCCAGAGGACAGCAAGAAACCAAAACTTGCTCTTAAAGGTGTTACTTGCTCTGAGTCCCAGCATAGAGGCAACAGATTGAAAGGCACCTGCCACTCTAGCCAGCCTGCTAAGATAGCATGCCCGCCAGGCTGTTCTGAGCTCCAGCTCCAGTCCCTCCTACCCACCAAGGCAGTAGCCCCTGGTGCACCACAGGAGAAGTCCTGGTCCGTGCTGGGCTCCAGTGTTCCCCACACCCATCTAGGTGGTGGCTCCCAGTGTAACCTGGGAGAAGCCCTGGCTTACACCAGGCTCTGGCCCCAGCCGCTGCCGCCCCCGACCCCTGACCCACCCACCAAGGTGGCTGCCCTGGCATGCCCTGGGAGAAGCCCTGGCGCATGACCACTTCAGCTCCAGTCCTCCTGCCAAAGCCACAAGACATGCAGTCTGCATAAGGGTGCTCCTACACAAGGACATGCTTTCAAGACTGGTAGAGTAACTGTTTCATCTAATTCATAAACACAGAAAGTTAAACAAAATGAGAAGACAGAGGATGTGTTACAAATGAAAGAACATGATAGAACTCCACAACCCCCCCTAATGAATCAGAGATAAGTGATTTACCTGATAAAGAGTTCGAATCAGTGGTCATAAAAATGCTTACTGATTTTGGGAGAAAAATGGAGAATATGGCAATAACTTCAAAAAATTAGAAAATATAGAAAAGAGCCAGTCAGAGCTGAAGAATATAATCAGTGAAATAAAAATACACTACAGGGAATCAACAGCAGATCAGATAAGACAGAAGAATGCACAGGTGATTTGGAAGAAAGAATAGTGGAAATCAGCCAATCACAATGGCAAAAAGAAAAAAATTTTTAAAAACGAGAATAGGAGTCCTTGGAGCCAGCCTGGAGGGCATGGGACGCTGCGCGCCAGCTTGGCCGTGCCGTCCGGGTAGGGGCGTGCATGGCCCTGGTTCCCCGGCCGGCCCGCCTGGGACTGGGGCGCGGCCTGGTGGCTCCCCACCCGCTCCTCGCTCCTCATGCAGCCCCTCGTACGACCCCGGGCGTGAGGCGGCCGAGCTGAGGCGCTGGGAAATTGCAAAGCTCATCTACAGCCAGATCGACAGCATATTCTTTTTTAGGAATCAAGAATCAACACTGGGCTATTTCCTAAGATTAAACCATGAAAGCCCACTTGGAGGCTGCATGGCCATCTGCACAGTTGAACCTGAAAAATGGACTTTTTCAATCGGGGAGATCTCCTTATTCAGTTAAATCATCAGAAGTGGTGAGAAGAAAAGATCCCTACCCGACCGACCTCCTCCAGACAAATTAAATCAGTCTAGCAAGGAATGGAGCTGTACAAGGGTGGCCAGAACACCATCTTCTGCTTGCACCATCACTGAGCCGTCCCTCTAGGACTGCCACCTACATGCCGGTTGCACCCAGTGCAGGTCATCCAGCTGCGTTAGGGAATGGGAGCTGAAGTCCTGCTCCACTCACCAAGCTGAGTTTATTGGTGCATGGCCGTGTTGCCCAGATGATGTGGCTCCTTTTTCTAATTTGCACCAATGCACCCTGTATGGGCTAGTGGCATGTCTGACCACCCCATTCCCATATCCCAGTCCTACCCGAGATTCTATTCCTTACCTTGGATGGATTCAAGATTTTCATGAACAAATTAGGTTTCTTGCAAAAGATGAAATATTTGACCCCAATTGAAATTAATTTCATAGGTAAAGTTCAAAATATTATCATAGATGTGAATTATGTATTTATATATGCATATGTAAACAGTCACATAGATATACATGTCTGTGTATCAGAAGTTAGCAAAACTTAAATTTGGTAAATGTTTAAAATAAAACTATTTTGGGTATTCAAAAATAAAAATAAAAATGAGAATAGTTTAAGGGACCTATGGGACAGCAGCAAACATACTAACAGTAGCATTACAGAGGTTCCAGAAGGAGAGAAAGAAAGGGGCAGGAGATGTATTTGATGAAATAGTGGCTGAAAACTTCCCTAACCTGGGGAAGGGAATAGATATCTAGATCCAGGAAACACAGAAATTCCCAAACAACATGAACCCAAAGAGAGCCACACCAAGGCATATCATAATTAAAATGGCAAAAGTTAAAGAGAATTTTAAAGGCAGTAAGAGAAAAATAAGGACTTACATACTTACAGCCCCATAAAGCTATCAGCTGATTTTTTAGCAGATACTTTGTGGGCCAGAAGGGAGTGGCATAATGTATTTAAAGTGCTCAAAGGAGAAAACCTACAACCAAGGATACTCTACTCAGCAAAGTTATCATTCAGAATTAATGGAGAAATAGTTTCCCAGAAAGTAAAAACTGAGAGTTCATTGCCATTAAACCAGGCTTACAAAAATGTTAAAGGATCTTCTTTACGTGAAAAGAAAAGGTCATAACTAGAAATAAGAAAATATATGAAAGAAAAAAAATCTCACTGGTAAAGGCAAACATATAGTAAAGGCAGTGGATCAACCACTTACAAATCTAGTTGGAAGGTAAAAGAAAAAAGTTGTAAAATCAACCGTAACTACAATAAACAGTTAAGGAATACACAAAATAAAATGTAAAATATGATGTCAAAAGCATATTTGCAGGGGTGTAAAAAAAATGTAGAGCTTATAGAGTGTGTTCAAACTTATACAACAGCTTAAAATAAACATATATATATGGACCGCATGGTAATCACAAACCAAAAACCTATAACAGATACACAAAAAACAAAGAGAATGGGACCCAAACATAGCACTAAAGAAAACCATCAAACCACAAGGGAAGAGACTAAAAGAAGAAAAGGACAGAGAAGAACAACTAGAAAATAAGTAACAAAATGGCAATACATATATACCTATCAATAATCACTTTAAATATAAATGAACTAAATGCCCCAATCAAAAGATACAGAGTGGGTAAATGGATGAAAAAAAACAAGACCCATCTATATGCTGCCTATAAGAGACTCACTTCAGAGCTAAAGACACACAGAAAAGAAATAGAAAAAGATAGTCTATGCAAATGGAAATGAAATCTGTGGTAGCAATACTCATATCAGACAAAATAGACTTTAAAACAAAGACTATGACAAGAGACAAGTAATAAAGGGGTCGACCCAATAAGAAAATATAACACTGGTTAACATATGTGCACATAATATAAGAGCATTTAAATATATAAAGCCAGTATTAGCAGACATAAAGGGACAAATTGATAGTAGTACAATAGTAGCAGGGGACTTCAACACTTCACTTACATCAATGGATAGATCATCTAGAAAGAAAATCAATAAGGAAACAGTGGCTTTTAATGACACATTAGATCAGATGGACTCTCTATATATTTATTTATTTATATATTTAGAGAGAGAGAGAACATTACATCCAAAAACAGCAGAATGCACCTTCTTTGCAAATGCACATGGAGCATTCTCCAGAACAGACCACAGGCTAGGCCACAAAACAAGTCTCAAAAATTTAAGACTGAAATCATATCAAGCATCTTTTCTGCCCACAGCGGTGTGAAACTTAAAATTAATTATAGGAAGAAACCTGGAAAAAACACAAACATAGTGAGACGAAATAACATGCAACTAATGAACAAATGGGTCAACAAAAAAAATCAAAGAGGAAATAAAAACATACCTTGACATGAATGAAAATAGAAACATAAATTTCCAAAATCTAAGCAGCTCTAAGGGGGAAGTTCATAGTGATACAGGCCAATCTCAGAAAAACAAGAAAAATATCAAATAAACTACCTAATTTTACATCTAAAGGAATTAGGAAAAAAAGAACAAACAAAGCCCAAAGTTAGTAGAAGGAAGGAAATAATAAATACCAGGGCAGAAATAAATAAAACAGAGACTAAAATACAATAGAAAAGATCAATGAAACTAAGAACTGGTTTTTAAAAGATAAACAAAATACACAAACCTTTACCCAGACTCATCAAGAAGAGAGAAGGCCCAAATAAAATTAGAAATGAAAGAGGAGAAGTTACAACTTATATCACAGAAATACAAACAATCATAAGAGAATACTACAAACAATTATATGCCAACAGAGTGGACAACCTAGAACAAATGGATAAATTCCTAGAAACATAAAATATTCCAAGACTGAATCAGGAAGAAATAGAAAATCTGAACAGACCAATCACTAGTAATGAAATTGAACTGGTAGTCATTCCCCCACCCCCCACCCCAAATAAAAGTCTAGGACCAGATGGCTTCACAGGGGAATTTTACCAAACACTTAAAGAAGAACTAATATTTATCCTTTTCAAACTATTCCACAATGTTGAAGAGGAGGGAACATGGCCAAACTCATTTCACAAGGCCAGCATTACCTGATATCCAAACAGAAAAAGACACTATCAGAAAAGAAAACTACTGACTAATATCTCTGATCAATATAGATGCAAAAATGCTCAGTAACATACAAGCAAACCAAATTTAGCAGCACATTAAAACTATCACTCACCATGGTCAAGTGGAATTTATCCCTGGATGCAAGGATGATTCAAAATACGTAAACTGATCAATGTGATATATCACATGAATAAAATGAAAGGGAAAAAACTATATGATCGTCTCAATAGATGCAGAAAAAGCATTTGACAAACTCAACATCTTTTCATGATAAAAAGTCTTAACAAATTAGGTATGAAAGAAACATACCTGAACATAATAAAGCCCACATGTGATAAGTCCACAGCTAATATCATACTCAGTGGAGAAAGATTAAAAGCTTTTTCTCTAAGACCAGAAAGAAGACAAGGGTGCCCACCCTCACCACTCCTATTCAACATAGTATGGGAAATCCTAGCCAGAACATCAGGCAAGAAAAAGAAATAAAAGTCATCAAAATTGTTAAATGGAGTAAAATTGTCTGTCTCTGCAGATGACATGATTTTATATGTAGAAAATCCTAAAGACCCTACCAAAAAACTGTTATGCCTAATCAATGAATTCAGTAAAGCTGCAAGATGCTATTTTTATAGGTTAATTTTGTATTTCTATATATTAATAACAAATTGTCTGAAAAAGAAATAAAGAAGTTGATCTCATTTACAATAGCAATCAAAAACAGTAAAATACTTAGGAATAAACTTAAAGTAGGAGGTCAAAGATCTCTACTCTGAAAATTAGAAGATATTGATGAAAGAAATTGAAGAAGACACAAACATATGGATAGGTACACTACGTTCATGGATTAGAAGGACTCATACTATTCAAATGTTCATAACTACTGCCAACCATCTATAGATTCAGTGTAACCCCTATCAAGATTCCAATGGCATTCCAATTCCATTTTACAGAAGTAGGAAAAACAATCCTAAATTTTACATAGGACTACAAAGACTCCAAATAGCCAAAGCAATCCTGAGAAAGAAGAACAAAACAGGAGGCATCACTGTTCTTGATTTCAAGCTATACTCTAAAGCTACAGTAATCAAAACAATATGGTTTGGGATAAAAACAGAGGAATCAATGGAACAGAATTGATAGCTCATAAATAAACCAAAATATATATGGCCAACCAACATTTGAAAATGGAGCCAACGATACTCAATGGAGAAAAGGTTGTCTCTTTAATAGATGATCCTCAGAAAATTGGACATTCACATGTAAAAGAATTTAACTAGACCCCTGTCTTACACCACTCACAAAAATTAACTCAGAATGGATTAGGACTTAAATGTAAGAACTGAAACTAAAACCATAAAACTCCCAGAAGAAAATCCAGGAAAAAAGCTCCTTGACACGTGTCTTGTCAATGATTTTTTGCTATGATTCCTAGAGTCCAAGCAATAAAGGCAAAAATTAAAAAGTGGGACTACATGAAACTAAAATGTTTCTGCAGAGCAAAAGAAACAATCAACAAAGTGAAAAGATCACCTAGGAATGAGAAAAGGTATTTGTAAACCATATATCTGATAAGAAGTTAATATCTAAAATATATAAAGAACTCATACAATTCAACAGTGAAAAAAAAAAAACACACACCAAATAATTCAATTAAAATAGGGTAAAAGACCTGAACAGACATTTTTCCAAAGGAGATACAGGAATGGCCAACACATACAGGAAAGGACACTTAACATCACTAGTCATTAGGGAAATGACAATCAAAACCACAATGAGGGGGGCTTCCCTGGTGGTGCAGTGGTTGAGAATCCGCCTGCTGATGCAGGGGACACGGGTTCGTGCCTCGGTCCAGGAAGATCCCACATTCCATGGAGTGGCTGGGTCCGTGAACCATGGCTGCTGAGCCTGCGCATCTGGAGCCTGTGCTCCGCAACGGGAGAGGCCACAACACTGAGAGGCCCACGTACCACAAAAAAACAAACAAAAAACCACAATGAGATATCACCTCATGACTGTTAGAATGGCCATAATGAAAAAGACAAGAGAAAACAAATGTGGCAAGAATGTGGAGAAAAGGGAATCCTTGAACATTCTGGGTAGGACTGTAAACTAGTATAGCCACTGTGGAAAACAGTATAGAGGATTCTCAAAGTATTACAAATAAAACTACCATATGATCCAACAATTCCACTTCTGGAAATATATCTGAAAGAAACAAAGATGCTAACTTGAAAAGGTACCTGCACCCCCATGTTCATAGCAGCAATATTATTTACAATAGCCAGGGCATGAAAGCAACCTAGGGGTCCATCAGTGGATGAATGGATTAAGAAGTTGTAGTAAATACACACAATGGAATATTATTCAGCCATAAAAATGAGAAAATCCTGTCATTTGCAACAACATGGATTGATCTTGCTAAGTGAAATAAGTCAAATGAAGAACAACAAATGCAGTATGATCTCACATGTAGAATCCAATTAAAAAAAAACTCATAGAAAAAGAGATTGATTGTCAGAGGCAGTGGGTAGGGGAGAGGAATTTGGAGGAAGGTGGTTAAAAGATACAAACTTTCAGTTATAAGATAAATAAGTACTAGCAATATAATGCACAACATGATGACTTTAGTTAACACTGCTGTATGATATATAGGAAAGCTGTTAGAGTAAATCCCAAGTCCTCTTCACAAGGAAATAATTTTTTTTTCTTTTTCTTTCTATTGTATCTATATAAAGATGATGGCTGCTACACAAACTTACTGCAGTAATCGTTTCACAATATATGAAAGTTAAACCATTATGCTGTACATCTTAAACTTATTCAGTGATATGTCAATTACATGTCAATAAAACCAGAAAAATACAGTAACATTTAGAAGTTAATTCCAAAAGTAAACCTCCCAATTGTTTTGTGTGTCTCTTAACTGCTTATTGTGTATATAGATGATTTTAGTACTTTGGTTTTTTAACCTTCCTACTAGCTTTTTGCATGGATAATTTCCTCCTTTACTGTATGTTTGCCTTTACCAATGAGCTTTTCATTTGTAATTTTCTTGTTTCTAGTTGTGGCAGTAATGAGGGGGGGAGAGTAAAATGCAGGGATTTTTAAATGCATTTGAAAATAAGAGATCAGCAACTTAAAACAATAATGTATATATGTAGATTTCTATATAAAAACCTCATGGTAACCAAAAATCTATCATAGATATACACAGACAAAAAGAAAATGGAATCCAAACGTAACACTAAAAATAGCCATTAAATCACAAGAGAACAAAAGAAGAAGAAAGGGAAAAAAGATCTATAAAACAGTTTCCAAACAAGTAACAAAATAAGAACATACATAGCAATAATTACCTTAACAGTAAATGGACTAAATGCTCTAATCAAAAGACACAGAATGGCTGAATGGATTAAAAAATAAGACCTGTATATATGCTGCCTACAAGAGACTCACTTCAGATCTAGAGAAACACACAAACTGAAAGTGAGGGGATGGCAAAAGGTATTCCATGCAAATGGAAATCAAAAGAAAGTTGGAAGGCTTCCCTGGTGGCGCAGTGGTTGAGAGTCTGCCTGCCGATGCAGGGGACACAGGTTCGTGCCCTGGTCCGGGAAGATCCCACATGCCACGGAGCGGCTGGGCCCGTGAGCCATGGCCGCTGGGCCTGTGCGTCTGGAGCCTGTGCTCCACAACGGGAGAGGCCACAATGGTGAGAGACCCACGTACCGCCAAAAAAAAAAAAAAGTTGGAGTAAAAATACTTATATTAGACAAAATAGACTTCAAAATAAAGACTATTACAAGAAACAAAGAAGGACACTACATAATGATTAAGTGATCAGTCCAAGAAGAAAATATAACAACTGTAAATATATTTACACCCAACATAGGAGCATCTAAATATATAAGGGAATATTAACAGACATAAAAGGAGAAGTTGACAGTAACACAATAATAGTAGGAGACTTTAACACCCCACTTACATCAATGAGGAGATCACCCAGACAGAAAATTAATAAGGAAACACTGGCCTTAAATAACACATTAGACCAGATGGACGTAATTGATATTTATAGAGCTTTCCATCCAAAAGCAGCAGAATGAACTTTCTTTTCAAGTGCACATGGAACATTATCCAAGACAGATCACATGCTAGGCAAGCCTCAGTAAATTTAAGAAAATTGAAATCATATCAAGCATCTTTTTCAACCACAACCCTATGAGACTAGAATCAACTACAAAAAAACCCCCAAAAAACAAACTGCATAAAAAAACAAGAGAAGACTAAACAATATGTTACTGAACAACCAATGGATCACTGAAGAAATCAAAGAGGAAACTAAAAAAATACCTAGAGAAAAATTAAAATGAAAATGCAAAAATCCAAAACCTATGGGACACAGCAAAAGTAGTTCTAAGAGGGAAGTATCAATAGTATCAATACATAACGATAAAAGCGTACCTCAGGAAATAAGAAAAATCTCAAATGAACAACCAAAACTTATACCTAAAGCAACCAGAGAAAGAAGAACAAACAAAACCCAAAGTTAGTAGAAAGAAAGAAATCATAAAGATCAGAACATAAAAAAATAAATTAGAGACTAAGAAAAAAATAGAAAAGATCAATGAAATTAAAAGCTGGCTCTCTGAAAAGATAAAATTGATAAAGCTTTAACCAGATTCATCAAGAAAAAGAGGGAGGGCTTCCCTGGTGGCGCAGTGACTGAGAGTCCGCCTGCCAATGCAGGGGACATGGGTTCATGCCCTGGTCCGGGAAGATGCCACATGCCGCGAAGCGGCTGGGCCCGTGAGCCATGGCCGCTGAGCCTGCGCGTCTGGAGCCTGTGCTCCGCAACGGGAGAGGCCACAACAGTGAGAGGCCCATGTACCACAGAAAGAAAAACAAAAACAAAAACAAAAAAAGAAAAAGAGGGAGAGGGCCCAAATCAATAAAATCAGAAGTGAAAAAGAAGTTACAACTTACACCATGAAATACAAAAGATCATAGGAGACTACTATGAACAACTATATGCCAATAAAATGAACAACCTATATGGAGGAGAAATGGACAAATTGTTAGAAATGTACAATCTCCCAAGACTGAGCCAGAAGACACAGAAAATATGAACAGACCAATTACCAGTAATGAAATTGCATCAGTAATTTAAAAATACCCAACAAACAAAATTCTAGGACTGGATGCCTCACAGGTGAATTCTACCAAACATTTAGAGAATAGTTAACACCTATCCTTCTCAAACTATTCCACAAATTGCCAAGGAAGGAACACTTCTGGATTCATTCTATGAGGCCAGCATCACCCTGATACCAAAACTCAAGAAAGATATCACAAAAAAGAAAATTACAGGCCAATATCACTGATGAACATAGATGCAAAAATCCTCAACACAATATTAGCAAACCAAATCCAACAATACATTAAAAGGATCATACACCATGTTTAACTAGGATTTATATCTCAGGGATGCAAGGATTTTTCAATATCTGCAAATCAATCAATGTGATATACCACACCAATATATTGAAGAATAAAAATCAAATGACCACCTAAGAGATTTAGAAAAAGCTTTTGACAAAATTCAACATACATTTATGATAAAAACTCTCCAGAAATTGTGCAACATAATAAAGGCCATATATGACAAACCCACAGCTAACATTATACTCAATGATGAAAAGCTGAAAAAATTTCCTCTAAGATTAGGAACAAGACACGGATGTCCACTCTCCTCACTTTTATTCAACACAGTATTGGGAGTCCTAGACACAGCAATCAGACAAGAAAAAAATAAAATGAATCTAAATTGGGAAGGAAGAAGTAACTGTTACTGTTTGCAGATGATGATACTATACATAGAAAATCCTAAAGACCCCATCAGAAAACTACTAGAGCTCATCAATAAATTCAGTAAAGTTGCAAGATACAAATTTAATATACAGAAATCTGTTGCATTTTTATATGCTAACGATCTATCAGAAAGAGAAATTAAGAAAACTATCCTATTTGCCATTGCATCATAAAGAATAAAACACCTAGGAATAAACCTACCAAAGGAGGTATATGACCTGTACTCAAAAAACTGTAAAACACTGAAGAAAGAAATTTGAAGACAACCCAGATGGAAAGATATACTGTGTTCTCGAATTGAAAGAATTAATATTTTTTTAAAGATTTTTTTTTGATGTGGACCATTTTTAAAGTCTTTATTGAATTTTTTATAATACTGCTTCGGTTTTAAGTTTTGGTTTTTTGGCCATGTGGCATGTGGGATCTTAGCTCCCCAACCAGGGATTGAACCTGCACCCCCGGCACTGGAAGGCGAAGTCTCAACCACTGGACCACCAGGGTAGTCCCAAAGAATTAATATTGTTAAAATGACCATACTACCCAAGGCAATCTATAGATTCTATGCAATCCCTATCAAATTACCAATCTTACAGAACTAGAACAAATAATTTAAAAATCTGTATGGCAACACAAAAGATCCTGAACAGCCAAAACAATCTTGAGAAAGAAAAATAGAGCTGGAGGAATCAGGCTGACTTTGAACTATATTACAAAGCTACAGTAACCAAAACAGTATGGTACTGGGACAAAAACAGAAACATAGATCAATGAAAGAGGATAGAAAGCCCAGAAATAAACCCATGCACTTATGGTCAATTAATCTACAACAAAGGAGGCAAGAATACACAATGGAGAAAAGATAGTCTCTTCAATAAGTGGTGCTGGGAAAACTGGACAGCTACATGTAAAAAAATGAAGTTAGAAATTCTCTAACACCATATAGAAAAATAAACTCAAAATTGATTAAAGACCTAAATGTAAGACTGGAAACCATAAAACTCCTAGAGGAAAACATAGGCAGAACACTGTTTGACATTAATCACAGCAATGTTTTTTTTGGACCTGTCTCCTAAAACAAAAGAAATAAAAGCAAAAATGAACATACAGGACCTAAGCACAGCAAAGAAAACCGTCAATAAAATGAAAAGACAGCCGACTGAATGGGAGAAAAACATTTGCAAATGATATGACCAGTAAGGGGTTAAAAATCCAGAATATATAAACAGATCATACAACTCAACATTAAAAAAACAAACAACCTGACTAAAAAATGGGCAGAAGACCTGAACAGACATTTTTCCAAAGAGGATATGCAGATGGCCGACAGGCACATGAAAGGATGCTCAATATCGCTAATCATCAGGGAAATGGAAATCAAAACCGCAATGAGATATCACCTCGCACCTGTCAGAATGGCTAACATCAAATAACAAATGTTGGCAAAGATGTGGAGAAAAGGGAGCCCTGGTGCACTGTTGGTGGGAATGCACATTGGTGCACCCACTGTGGAAAACAGTATGGAGGTTTCTTCAAAAACTAAAAATAGGGGCTTCCCTGGTGGCGCAGTGGTTGAGAGTCCACCTGCCGATGCAGGGGACACGGGTTCGTGCCCTGGTCCGGGAAGATCCCACATGCCACGGAGCGGCTGGGCCCGTGAGCCATGGCTGCTGGGCCTGCACATCCGGAGCCTGTGCTCAGCAACGGGAGAGGCCACAACAGTGAGAGGCCCGCATACAGCAAAAAAAAAAACAAAACAAAAAAAACCCCCCTAAAAATAGAACTACCAAATGATCCAGAAATTCCATTCCTGGGTATATATCCCCAAACTCCAAAAACACTAATTCAAAAAGATACATGAACCCCAATGTTCATAGCAGCATTATTTACAATTGTCAAGATATGGAAGCAACCTAAGTGTCCATCAACAGATGAATGGATAAAGAAGATGTGGTACATATACACAATAGAATACCCCTCAGCCATAAAAAAGAATGATATTTTGCCATTTGCAACAACATGGATGGACTTGGAAGGTATTATGCTAAGTGAAATAAGTCAGAGAAAGACAAATACTGTATGACATCACTTATATGTGGAATCTAAAAACACAGCGAACTAGTGAATATAACAAAAAAAAAGCAGACCCACAGATATTGAAAGCAAACTAGTGGTTACCAGTGGCGAGACGGAAGGGGAAGAGGGGCAATATAGGGGTAGGGGATTAAGAAGTACAAACTATTATGTATAAAATAAGCTACAAGGATATACTGTACAACACAGGGAATGTAGTCAATATCTTATAATAAGAAAAAAATAGACCTCCCAAAAGACACTGGACAATGGAATAAACGGAGTCTCCTTGGATGACTGTTTCCAAGGAACTTTCACTCTCTTGGCTATGTAAAACTTGTTATACATTATTAAATTGGCTTAGGATTTGTCCTGTCTTGAGTACTTATTAATTAAATATATTTGATTATGTTAACGTGCATTTAAGCTAATTTTGATAATACACTGAAGTTTTTTCAATGTTATAGAATTCCAGTCATTGTCAGAGGCCATGAGCCTGTTTTTTCTCTTATAATTCTGCTCCAGGTAAGTCACTTCCTTTCCTCACCTCAAACAGCCATTCAGATAAATTTCAGGTAATTTGGCTGAGTGGTGAAGAGGTTGGATTTTGTAGTTTGACAAACATGCATTTAGCTCCTGTCTTTAGATCTCAGGAGAATCCCTCTTTGCCTCAGAGTCCTCACCTGTAAAATGGAAATAATACCTACCTTCTAGAATGGTTGAAAGGGTAAAGAGAGGCCCTGTGTCAATCATCCCACATAATATGTGACACACAGTGAGCAGTGAATCAATAGCAGCTACTATTATTACTAACTGGGTGTTCCTTTCACTGCATGGGTGTTTCTCTGCCCATCAGGGATCTTCACTGTGTTCAACTGCCTTCTGCATCAGGAGGAGACTCCCATTTCCTGTACCAGAACATTAGTCATGAGAACTATAAACTCCAGCCTCAGGGACCTGCCTCCAAGACTGATTAAGATCGGAGTCAGAACACTTTCCTGAAGGTGAAGGTCGAGGGCCTTACACTTTGTACAGAAATCTGTACTGTATCTGATTGCTCTTTATTTTGATTCTTTTAAATCTGACTCACCAGAACATTGATAACAGAATTCTTCAAATGTGTGGAGAGGATTAGTAGCTAATTCTAATAGTCATATACTTTGGGCCCAATTGTCATGTTCCCAGAGAGTTCTCATTACTTCCTGATGGCATTTCTCCCCCCTAAAGTCAATGCTACTCCCTGGTTTTGCCCAATTTTTCCCACTCTCATTCCTTTGGGCCCACACCACCCCAGGGTTTAATACCAGTTTCCTTTGTGTGTGTATAATGAGCCTTTCTTCTCTTTTGGAAGGAGTCATTTGCCTGGATTTGTGCTAAGTTTAGTTGTTTTCCACTTTAAAAAGTGAACTGAGTTAGATAATATTTGACCATTTCTACAGATGTGGCCAGGACACTTCAAAAACACTTCATCAAGGGATTTCACATTTTTGTTGCTTTTTAAAATACTTTGACTCATTCTGCAAGGAGACAAGTGGAGCTTGAAGTTTCCTTTCTCAAGGGTTAGGCCGTGAATGTGTTTTGGAACAGCTTTTGGGAACTGGATTCTGAATCTGACTGTGGAGGCAGAATTTCAGTGTGGGAACCAGAATCGTTAGGAAAAAATTACAGTAACTGAAATGTTTCAACTTCACAATAGACTGTTTGGATGGGCTACAAGAGGAAAAAAAAGAGTAGCTCAATAATTTGGTGTGTGTGGCCCCTTCTTTTTTCAAGGCCAGAGGAAACAAATGACTCTGAACTCACTGTGTTCACTGGTTCTTACTCCCTCACAGAGAGGTTGTGGGAATTGGACATTAAAAGACTTTAGCAAAACATCTAGAAAACAATTCATGTTCAAACAAAATTTTCACTGAAGCACTACTGACTCTTTGTCCAAATGGCTGATGCAATTTGATATAAAGTCACTGTGAATAAAGTTCTCCAGCTTTTTAAGTTTGGTGATGTGGGTGGGTGACACTTCCTTTATTTTTCCCCCCCTTTGCCAGAATCTTTAACTGACACTAATAACAACCAAATGAAGTTGCTCTACTTAAATTCTTCCTATGGGCTGAAAGAGTCTCCACAGTGAAAAGTCAGGCTACCTTCTGTTTCACAAATCTGCATTAAATTCCTAAATGAGGGGGGTAAGTCCATCCTATTACATTTTTTCTATATTTAAAATCTTTTAAGAACACGTAAAACTATGTTAAAATTTTCCATAAAACATGTTGGGACAGGGTAGGTTTAAGGAAAGTTACAGCTTTTACTTGTCATAAAATAAATTTTAAATCAGGCACTCCACTATAATGATGTCTTTAAAGAACTGACTCGTTAAAAATATCAGAAAACACAGAACTGAGTTAGAAACTGAGTATTGCAGGAATGATAAAGGTAATACATATTTCCCTTGTATTTTTAAAAGCCTAGTATATACAGACTTTTTGGAATATCCATGTATTAGGAAGTGGAAATATGAAAAATGGATCCCTTACTTTCGGTCACACTATTTTCAAGGCAATGATAAGCTAACAAGACAGAGAAGCTAGTTAGAACGTTAAAGAAATAATTTAAAAGCAAATCTTAGGTGCATAACTTTATGTCCTCTTCGTATAGTATTTCTCTATGAAGTATTCTGTATTTCTCCCAGTTTGTTAGAAACAATTAAATCTAGGTGATCCAAACATGGCCGTTATTCCAGTGCTTCCCAAACCATATGTGATTAAAACGCCAGTTTTTAAAAATTCATTTGAAAAAATGAATTCATTTAACTAATACAGTTGTAAAATATAGTGAAAACAATATGGCAGTATAAAGTTAGAATAATCATTTCTAATTGCTTACTCTCACTTCCTGTACTTATTGTAGACCAGGAATAAACAGTTCTCAAATGCACACCTCTCCACAGACCACTGTTAAGAGAAGGACTCAATTATAAGTTTTTTGTAATAGAAAGCTTTAAAATGTATTTAAAAAGATACACATGGAATTACTGAGTGTCGTCCACATGTTTTAGCGGCTGCAACAGCCTAGAAAGAACCCGGATGTGCTTTCAAGCATCTTTAAGATGCAGTAAGTTGAATAAATCTCCTGGAGGAACAGCGAATGTGCCTCCCATGTACTCAGTGTCAACGTGATTTGCTTTTGATTTCTGTCCTTTTGCCAGCCCTGTGGCTACTACTGCTGCTTCCCATGTGTTTAGTGTATCAAATTCTCCCTCTGCTGGTTTCTCCATCTCACGCTGTCCCATTTATTTATGCTTTCCCACAATTGAGGGGAAATAGCATTTTCAGTCCCTTGGAGGAGAGTTTATTTTGTGTGGCAGCACCTCTAGGATCTGGCACGCTCTGGAAGTGAAAAATATTTCCTTTGATGTTTTCAAGATGGTGGCTTGCAGGGTTCCAAGGCAGAGGCTGGCAGGGCACGCATGTAATATTACAGCATTTTGGAAGGAGGCCCATTTTCATTTTCACCCTTGCAAGGCTAATCCGGGCCACTTTGTTCGGAGCCATTCTTTAGTAGCAGACGTTAGAACTTTACCTCTTTAGGATGCTCTTGGGAATTGATTTCAACGTTCTGCTAAAGCCGAGGAATCATCCCAACACCCACAGCAGGCAGTGACACAGATACACTTTCAGCAGCAAAAAGGGAAACCAAATCCCAAACAGTGGCCACTCCAGCCTACGGCCTAGAGAAACGAGTTGACAGCTATGTGAAGAGGATGTCCAAACCAACGTGCCTGCTGGAACCGAACGGAGCGACCATGTGGAATGACGGTAACAGACCAACTACGAGCCCCCTGGGGATTATGAGGACCAACTGCTCACACAGAAGGGAAAGGAACCAAATAAAACACTAAAAAGGGAAAGAGGGAAATTGGGGGAACATGCTACAGTAAGGCCTACATGCCACAGCACAAGAGAATGAAATCCCTGGGTTTGTCTGTGGACCCTGGATGTGTTCTGCTTCCAGACCCTCCAGCCATGCAGCAGAAACTGCTTCAGTCAAAAAAGGAACTCCTGAAATGACAAGGCTCTGGGAAGAGGCTTCCTTTCCAAGGGCTGCTCAGGCCTTCCAGGATGTCCCCCAGTTAGCTGGGAGAGAGAGAGGGGACAGACAAGAGCACCACTGTCTTCGTGATGGGAGGAATGGGGAAGATGCCACGGCAAGTTTGAAGTTATGTGATGATCGGAGCTTGGACACAAAGTCTTCCTTTGTAAATAGATATATCTGCAGCCACACGTAGACAGTCTTGCTGGGTTGTGTGGGCTTGTGTGTATACAGTGCCCGTGACAGCTTGGAGGGTCCTATAGGGTGATACTTTCACTCCTGGCTCTCAGACCCAGGTCCGTCTATGAGTTACGAAGATTAATTCCTACTTTGTGCTTGGTTTTGTGACTTGTGATGCTTATGCCTATGTACTTCTTTTTAATGTTTACTAAATTGAAACCAATAGTTTTATAGAAATACAGATTTCTCAGCTCCACTCTAATGACTGAAAAATTTCTGGGGAAAATTTCAGGGAATCTGTATTTTTCTACATTTCCCAGATGGTTCTGTCACATCAGGGCTGGAAGCCCAGTCTTTGTAACCGATGGACCAGATCATTGTTAAATAATCATTTCCAATTTAACACTTTTCTATTCTAAATTGACGTCTAACGCCATCTTTTGAATAATATTGAAAGATTTTGAGTGGGGGATGAGTTGCAATTTGCTTTTGTTTGGCAAATCCATTCTTCAAAGTGTAAATAACAAGGGGCAACTAAGAGCTCTAAATGGGGCAATCCTGAGGAAAATGCACTTTAACTCCCTCAAACTTTAAAAAAATTTACTATGTACACATCAGTTGCAAGATAATCCAGTAATCCGTCACAGATTTCCTAAAGATTTGGATAAGGCAGTGGTTTGAAGAACAGATTAGTGGCTTGGACACTGTCCTTGGAAGGAATAAAATTACATTATTAGAATTTTGCCCTTCCCCCAGTTCGTGAAGTCCCCATGCTACCACTTTAAAACTGAAGGTCACGTTATTAAAGTTCTTCTTGTAAGCTAAATCTAACCTCTCATGTCCTAAAGTTCATCATTAGAAGTAATGATTTGCCATATTCTGTCATTGCCATATTCTTTCTTTTCTTTTGTACACCCAACAATTTTCTTCCTGTGAAGGCGAGATGTTAGTTGTGACCTATAGCAGAAAATGGCATCTGGGTGCTGGAAACGCTGAGAAGGCAGCTCCTGTTGTGGATCTGGGAGCCCACACTCCCGTGGGGCTTAAAACATTTCTCTTCCTGGACTGTCATGGGACCTGAAGTCCACCATTAAATCTGCCTCTTTGGGCTAAGACAGGTATGTTCCCTAAGAAACAAAAGTAAGATGCGGAGACTGGAAATATGTTTCATTGTGCCTCCTTTTATCCTTCCTACCTTGCTGGATCCCTTGATTCTGGGCACAGTCAGCTTCATGGACATGCTTAGATGGGCCTTGCACTTGGTTTAATGCTCTGCTATTGCCATTTTGAAATTCTTAATAAATTTTGAGTAAGAGACTCCTCATTTTCATTTTGCACTGGGCCCACAAATTATGCAGCTGTCCCTGCCTCTAAGGTTGATCCAGCTCCCTATGAATGCTCAGAAACATTTGGCCAGTCCAACTTCCTTTCCATTTTTGTGGCTGTCACATTAAACTGTGCAGCAAGATGAATGAGGAGAGGTGACCTGATTTGGGGGATTAGACATAGGTCTTCTCACTGGAACTGTGATGGGGAGAATGCTTCCTTTGGCCCACTTCCCCTTCTTGGCAAGACACAGAGAGCTCCCTCTGAGCCACGCTTGGCCCACAGACTGGGCTCCATTCAATAAACAGCCAATTTGGCATATAATTTTATCATTATTGTTTTTGTGGAGAGTTTTAGGGAAGCCAAAATCATAAAAGAATCCTTTCTCCCTTGCCTCCTGCTTAGGCTGGGCCATGTGTGTGTGTGAAGTTAATGACTGACTTCAGGGCCGTGTGGTCTGGCCAGTGACTGCCACTAAATTCTTGTTCACTCTGCCTAGTGCCTTTGCAAAGGAGCCTGCGGGTCTACTCTTCTTCCTCCTTGGATCATCTGCTTTTTTGTGATCTTTAAGCTAAAACTCACTTCTTTTTCTCCTAACCAGCTTCATACTCTCAGCAAATATCAAATGGGTCCTCAAGCATAAAATTCAAGGTGGGAGTATGGGGTGCGGCGGGGGTGGGGGGAAAGAGATGTTAGACTAGGACAGAGAAGGTGAGAGGAGAAGGAAAAGTGTTTTCTCTTGCCTAGGGCATTGGCAGGAAGGAGGTAGTGTTTAATCAAATGAAGGTTCAAACCCTCACCCAGAATTGCTTCCTGAACCCTCTAAGTAGCCCACTTTATCTTTATGTTCTAAGATATCCTGGATTTGGCATGACATGTGTCAGGGAGTAGAAAGGTCAGATGAAATAGTCAACATGACAAGAAGTCATGGGATTGAGAGGAATAGTACCTGGCTAAATTCTGAAAGTTGCGGCGATCAGAAGTGATTCGAAGGAGAAAAGGGTGATGTAAGTGTTTTGGTATTTACCAAGTGCTGAGGATTTCCTGCAGAGGGGAGTCAGTCTCTTCCAGACAGCTTTGCACTCACCAGGATCCGAAAATGGGTTGGCTGGCTTTCAACTATTTATTGAGCTCTTGCCATGTACCGTGCATGCACTGTGGTAAGTACTTAACATAGATTACCTCATTTACACCTCACGATAACCTTAAGAAGGTATTAGTCAGCACTCCTTAGGTTGCAAGTGACAGAAACTCATCTCAAATGTATTTAAAGCAAAAAAGGGAATGCATTGATACATACAACTGGAAAGACCAGGGGATGCTTCGGGCATGGCTAGATCCCTGTACTCAATTTTCTTAGGAACCTGGTTTTCTCCAACTCTCAGGTTTGCCTTTCTTTCTGTGGGCTTTATTCATTAGTTCTCCTCAAGATGGCTATTAGCACCTCCAAGTTTATAGCCTATGGAAAGATGTCTTTCACATTATTCTAACAAAAGTCCTGAAGCAGACTCTTACTGGCTTACATTGGATCACATGATGATTTCTGACCCAGTCTTTGACTTTAATTAGCCAGGCTTAGATTACATGCCCACCCATGAAGCCTACCGGTGGGTGCATCCCAGAGAGCCACATGGATTGAATTGGGGAGGATTAGCTCCCCAGAAAAGAGGGGCTATTGTTGGAAGAAGGTGGACGAAGTAGCAGGGGAAACAGAAAACTTCCATTATAGGGAGGCACTATTGTTATTCCCTCTTGCAGATGGTAATAACTGATGCAGAGTCATGTGACCTAATTTGCTAGGGGTCAGGGATTAAACATAGGCTCTTCTCCAGTCGGCTGAGCTGCAAAAGATCTGGGGCAACATGGGCTGATTTGGTTGATCATAAGTTGCCTATTTGTTTTTAGAGGGGAACTGTGGTCAGAAGACTGACTTGAAAAGAACATCTTTCTGTCTTTGGGAGCAGACAGGATGGTGGGATTCTGTGCAGCCTGCCCTCTCCAGGCAATGCTGAGAAGTGCTGTGAGAGCATCTTCTACAAGAGAGGATCACAGCTGAGCATGCACAGCTTAGATGTGGCAGCACCTCCTCGAGACTGTGTGTTGAAAACACTTGACCTGGGGGAGTCACATGGGGAATAAATGTGGAAATGTGCTTTCCTGACACTTCAGCCCTCTTGAGAGATTTGCAGGCTCTGATTTCTCTAATTGTCACAGAACCTAAAGAAGCCTTGACATGGAAAATAGTGTAAAGGCTGTGGCTCCCACATGCCTCATTCTCAACCAATCAAGAAGAAATTGCAATTATAACAGGAATGGGGAAGAGGACATGGAATGAGCCAGGTCTCCCCATCCCACTTACACTCCCACCCTCCATTCCCAACCCTCCTTCGGGGTGGGGGAACATGTCTGATGTATCTTTGAATTCCTCCAGTGGTGCTTTTGGGAAAGTGTTTGATCACAAATATTCTGCTGTGCTCTTCCTCGAGATCTGATGGAATTGAGCTTTGCTACTGACTAAATATTGACCACTGGATTTAGCTTACTTATCAGCTTGTCATTACTTTGGGGCAAGTTATTTGGCTTCTCTGACATTCAAGCTCCTTGTCTGTAAAATGTAGTTAACAAATATCTACTGCCCAGGGTTATCCTGAAGATTAAGTAAAAGAATTGGGGTTAACCTAGTACCTTTCAATTAGCCTTGCTCAGTAAGTGTTCATTTCTTCCTCCTTCCTGTCCCAGTAATCTTTCTAGGGCAACACTTCAAAAACTGTTGGAAAAACAATAACTAAAGCTATCTGCATAGAATGACATGCTTCATAATCTGACACACAGGGTTCCTTGCCTCTCCTGAAGTGAATTTTTCACATAAGGTAGTTGTTGCTGCTCTCCAGCCAGACTCACCAGGAGTACACCTGGAGCTGACAACTGGGTTTATTTTCCCTTGCAGAGAGGGAGAAAGTACCTATGGGGAACTGTGAGGGCACCTCAGTAAAAGGCCTTCTTGGGCTCCCCTGGTGGCGCAGTGGTTGAGAGTCCGCCTGCTGATACAGGGGACGCGGGTTCGTGCCCCGGTCTGGGAGGATCCCACATGCCGCGGAGCGGCTGGGCCCGTGAGCCATGGCCGCTGAGCCTGCGCGTCCGGAGCCTGTGCTCTGCAACGGGAAAGGCCACAACAGTGAGAGGCCCGCGTACCGCAAAAAAAAAAAAATAGAAAAAAAAAAAAGGCCTTCTTAGGATTTGGGCTGGTGTTAGGTGATTTGGGGGAAGAGTTTAAAGGAAAAGAGGTTTTGCTCTGGGTTGGATGCTGTCAGGAAGCAGGGGTAATTCTGATTGGGTTTCTTAATGCATTTGATCTAGAAGGATGCAGGATAGGATAAAGCTGTGATATGTAAAAATGCAACAAGTAGTGACTCACATTAGCTAGGAGAGTGGGATGTTTGGAATTTTGAGGCTTGGACTATGTTCCTGTTTTGTCTGTGTTCAGACATGGTGATGGAATGGTCTTGTTTTTGTCTTGATCCATCACAGTCATTGAGTGGCCTTGTCTAACGCTGATGTTGTGCAAAACTGTTTATGTTGCACAGGAGAACACCGAGTTCTGGCTGTGAGTTCCAGGCAGCCGTCCCACATATTAGGGGGCTGCCTTTCTCTTTCTCATGACTTTTCAATTTTTTTTTTCTAGTTAAACAATTTATTTAACTAATTTACTTATAGCATTGACTATTTAGTACTTGCCAGGGATTGTTCTGAGAGCTTCCCAGATATCGACACATTTAATCCCACAATACTCTGAAGAGATTAGTCCTTTTTGTAGCCCCATTTTACAGATGAGGAAACTGAGGATCAGAGAGTTGAAATAACTTGCCCAACAAATTTCCCACAGCTCGTGGATGATAGAGCTGGGATTCAATCCCAGGCAATCTGGCTCATGGGTCAGGGCTCCTAAGAGTAACCAGTGAAGGCAAGTTGTGTTTATCCTGGAAGGCAGTCATCAGGGTCCTTTCAGCAACCCCTCGCCCTGCACTACCCCATGAACTTTACCTGCCTGCCCTTCGGGATGGCTCCTGCAGTACACAGAGGAGGGAAGAGACTTTGAGGGGGCACTTCTCTAGTGCCCTGATATCTGGGAATTACTCTTGAGAACCAGTCCTGGAACAGCTTGGGAGAGAGAGGCCAGAGAGGGATAGAAAGAATATTAACCACAAAAAGTTCTTATGGTCCAACTATGGTTTTTTGTAAAAGTTATTTTTTGAATTTCACTCTTCTTTAGCCCTTCTCATCCCATCATTGACCCAGGATTCTGTACGTTTATTTATTCAAAATTCCTTACTTAGTACCTACGGTGTGCACACAGTGTGTGTGTGTGTGTGAGTGTGAGTAACCCAGACATTGCCAGGCCTCCTGTGGGCAGTCGACAGTCTCCCTTCTCTGCTGCACCTGTGTGGAAGAATCTGCACCCTGACACCTGTTTATACCAAAGCAAGATACAGGTCCCTCTCTCAGGTTAGTTGTTGGCGAGAGAGAGAGTGAATCCTGAGGGCAGGTCAAGTATTACAGCCTCCCACCAGCCAGCACTCTGCCTGTGTTGCCAACACCTGAACAAATGGGATGAGACGTCCCCTTCCCAGAGAGCGCTGCAACAATTCCAGGTGTTGCTCAACCAGAGCGACAGAGCAGAAGATGAACTGATTAGTCTGGGGATGGCTGAGTACTGTTTTGACACTGAGGTCAGAGAGAGTGGAAAGAGGCAGACCCGTCTTTACATGGTCAATTTATGGACAGCGTGGCATTTGCTTGAGATTTCTCTTGGCAGTACATGCTCCAAAGGAATTATAATCAAGATGCCTCCTAAAGCTATAATCTAAGACTATTAACAAGCTCTGCTGTTTGTAGTATTTCTCTAGAAGGAAAAATGCAAAGACCCAAAAGGAAGTGGGAAACACATGTGGAAATGGAAAAGATGGCTCAAAGCTGGTAGAGACTTGGGATTCCGCTTCCCAGTGCTCAAACATCAGTGAACAAAAACTACTAGGAGGGAGTTCTTCTTTATATCCCAGTTAAATCTCTCCTGTTATAACTAATTCACCTACTCTTTGCATGCTTAGTTCTTTTGCATAGGAGAGAAGCAAAGTTATCTGTGGGAAAAGCTGTAGAATAAATACTTCATCCCTGACAGGCTCTGCATTCAGGTTTCCCTTGGTCTTCTAGAGCCTCCAGCTTCCCCTCCTACATCTACTTTTATAGATTCCCCAACATGTGTCTGTCCCCTTCCTCAGCAAATTAGTTTTGCTTTCAAATCAAATAAGGTCACCTGGGGAAGAGGGGAAAAAATGCTGCTTAGGTGTGAATGGCAAGAATTTCTTTTAATTCTCAAAGTGGCTGCCAGAAATCATGACTTAATCATGACTTAATCTAAAGGAATGAAGAACCAATGGTGGCATATTAGGCATCGGCCATTGTGCTTTCTAGAAAAGATTTTCAGTATGGTTTTCATAAAACTTTGAATGGTACCAGGGAACCAGGTACTTGCTTCATCCCCATAAGAGGCCTTCTCTGTGGAGGATTGATGATCACCATGAAGTTAAATAATGCATGTGTGAAGCACTTATCACAGTTTCTGCCACATGGTTAGTGGTTAACGAAAGGCAGCCGTCATCATTATGACCTATTAAACTGCTCTTTACATACTCTGGTTACTGCTGATATAGGTAGGGGGGTCTCAAGCAACTGAGCCTGCAACTTGAGTCATGACCTTATAGATAGGTGTCACGTGTGGGAGGGCCATGTGCCCCTCATCCACTCCAGGGTACCCTGTCCTCACAGGACAACTGGGTGTATGTTTGGGCCTTGCTGTGCTTTTTGTAACCACCATGTGATCCAAATCACTTTTTATTAGTATATGACCCTGGTAACTTAGGCTTTGACAGTCTGAGCTAAGATACTGTGTGAATGCCATCCAGGACAGAAATTAACAGAGCCTCAGAAACTCACACTGGACACACATCATAGATGCCTCGAACCAGACACTTTTATAGAGATCTATGTGGATTTGAGGCAGGTCATGGCCCAATTCTGACATAATTATCAGGGAGATGAGGCTTTTACTGGATCGCTTTGGGGGAAGTGAAGCCCTCCTTGCAGTGCCCTGAGGTCACTCCAGAGCACCACTTGGAAGACGGGGTTGGGACAGTTAATATTTTAAAGAATTTAGAGGGAGGGATTATAATAACAGGATCTTAGTAATTATCCTATTAGTATTATATTCTTTTTTGCAATGTAATATAATAGAAAAAGACAAGAAGAATAAATAGGAAAATATCATGAACGGCACCTTTTTGGAGGAAGCTAAGCTATTTAGGAAGATAGGTGCGCACTACTGAGAAGGTAGCGTTGATCAGACTGAAAATCCTGAGTTGGACGGAGAAATGTACCAGGGTTAGTAAGAAGAAAAGAATGAGTGAAGCCTGTGGATTCAGAGTAATGTGTACAGATTACAAAAGACCTTGTGGAGAAACAAAGTAAGGAGAGGGATCTGCAGAACGTTTGAGCTGTGCAACCACAAACTAAGGTAAGCCGAGGACACCGTGAAGGTTAATGGAATAGATGTGTTTCTGCCATAAGGGTAGGACACGGATGACAAGTGGGGCCCCTCCGCGTTAGCAACGTGACCGTGAGAAAATCGCCTACACGGAAATGAAGTAAACATCTAATGCCAGAGATGGGAATTCTAGGATTTAAGAGCCATTTATCGGCAGATAGAAAGAAATGACGTTGAGGGAAATAATATGAGTTCTGTAAACAGAGTTAAATGGATGTGTGATCATAGGGTTCCTGGGTACATCTCACAGACTTTTTTTTTTTTACCACTTTCATAGAAGTCAGGGAAGGTATTAAGAATACTATGCAGTTGCGTATCCATTTTGCTTCCCAGTTATACTTAACAGCATTGCTGCCTGAAGGAACCCTGGGATGAGGAAGTGATAGACACGTACTCTCTGGGTTGCACTGAAAGACGAATGGGAAGTACGGACGCTGATGCTTAGATTTCCCTGCTTTTATTATCAGGAGGATGGTTTGGCTCCCTCAGAAAGGAAAGTGAGAACAGAAGAGGAAGGCCTCAGGGAATAGTATCTAAATGGGAAATGAAGTGCTTCTTTTTATTAACAGCTGAGTACATGCCTAATATTAACTCCAATTCCCCTTCCCAAAGAGGATTCTCTGATAAAACTGAGTTTGGGAACACGGTTGAACCAAGAGGTAAAGTGGGGTATGTATTCCTTCCCCCCTTGACACTGGATGGCTGGGTTGATGGAGCACAGTCTGAGTTCATTCCTAGGGGCCGAGCCCTGGGTACACATCACAGAAAGTGGGAAGAGGAAGTGAAAAGAGGGCCCACTGGGCAGGGACCAGAAATGACAAGAGGCAAGCCGAAGTCTGGTTCCATCTGTAAAGCTCGGCACTAGCCCACTAGAAATAACAGATCCAGTGAGTGATAAAAGACTCTGCAATTAGATTTCTAACTTTTCCTTTTGTTGGGAGGAGCTACAGGGAGGAGTATATGGGAAAGAACATCCAATAACACTTTTTCCCCAGATGTCAGCTGACCTAGAAATATACAGTGATGGACAGGAAAGTTATCCCCACCTCAACACTCCCCAGTTCCTCAGATCACAGTTCAAGTCCTTTATCACAGTTTTTAAGACACTCCACACTTTGTTTCTAGTCTTATCTCCCAAGACTCATGACACACACTTCTGTTCAGCCTAATTAAACAGCTGGACATTCCTTGAGCACATTCTCCATGTCTATGAGTCCATGACCATGTTCCCTCAGCCTGAAATGCCCTCCCTGACACTCACTGATTGGAGAAATCTTATCTGTCTCTGAGGGCCCATTCAAAATGCAGCTCCACCATGCAGATTTCTTGATTACCTGGGTAGAAAGCATCTCACTCCTCCTTTGAATTCCTGTCACTCTGTGTACCTCTCTCACATGGTTGATCAAATGCTGCCTTGTATTACAATTTGAGGATAGATGCTAGCTTTCATTCTTCTTTCTATTTCCTCATTGGTGCCTAGGATGGTGCCTAAGACAATGAGTGGAAGAGTAAATGTCCAGCAAATATTTGCCAACATGAACTGAGTTCAAGGGTACTTGATGGAAAATAAGGAGAGGCTACAGAGAAGCGGAAATGACCAGCATTTCTCTTGTGCTGCTGTTCAGTAAATATCATTTCATACCCAGTTATAGTGGAGGAGATCCGGGAGGTGACTGAACTAAGGCAGGAAGTAGAAGGATGCAAGACATATGAGATACAATTATTTTTTTCCAAATGCAGAATCTGTTGTTCTTGAAATGGACAAAAAGCATGCTCTGCTGCAGCTCTATGTCATTTCACAGCATGGCCCATCTGTATGATTGCTCTGTGAATATCTGATATTTGGTCTGATGTGTGTCAAAGACCAAATGATCAAACTGATAAGAATTAGTGAGAATAGCCTCAAACTGGAAAGGGGATATAGAACAAAAATGAAACATCAATAGAGCAACTGGGGTAGTAGCTGGCAGGTGAAGATCATTCTGGAGTGTACTGGGAGTCAGATCTGCTAAATAATAGACTTAGCAGTGAGGACTTTCACTGGCCCAAGAAGGGGTTCGTACTAGAAACCAGGAAGTCTAAGCTCTTTTCACAGCTCTAATCTCTAGCAATTAACTTTGATTGGCCTCAAGTTTTCCATCTATGAAACAGATAGATGGAAATGATATGCCACAAAGCATCTATCTCCCAGACAATATGGAACACACCCTCACTTAATTCTATTAGAACAACAGCTCAACCAGGACAAGTACAATTTGTATCAATCCATTACAAAATTATTTCATAAGTAGCTCTTGTGTGCCACGCTGTGCAACATATTCTGGGAATGGAAAAACGAACAAGACAGACGCCTTTTGAGACCAAATAGCATTTGATAGGATTCTAGCCAAGTCCACTTTAGGTATGTGACATTGGGCACTCTGCTCACCATCACTAAACCTGTTTCCTCATATGTAGAAATGAGCTGATGATAAAATTCAACTTAAAGGACTGTTGTAAGGATGTGCAAAGCTCTCAGCAGAATGTCTGGCACATAGGAGGTCACTAACAAATGGGAGCAGCGATGATGATAATTGTGTGACTACGTCTGAGTGACAGAGAAACAGGTATTTGGAGGGAGGCATATAGATCAGTCTGAATCAGTCACATGATAGCTTTAAAAACTCAGATAAACCATGGTACATTCAGACAATGTAATATTAATCAGGGCTGAAAAGTGACTTCACCAAGATGGTAACATAGGTCACCCCTGATTTCATTCCCTCGCTCAGAAGAAAAACTGAAAACTATTCACTGACAACACACCACTGAGAGAATCCTAGAACATGGGGATGAGGCTGAAGCAGACCCTGCACCACAGAGACCAAGACAGACTGCACAGGAAGGGAGGAAGTGGCTACATGCTGACCACACTGCCCCCACCCGCCCCCAGGCCAGGGCAGCACCACGTGGAGAGGTCTCCCCTGAGTCTACCATTCCTCCAGTGGGAAGAGAGAATCTGGGAGGGACATTCACCCAGCCTCCCCAGTGTTGTGGGTTGCTTGGTGGGAGCCACTACTCTCTGGTCTTGCCCCATGGGGACTGCAGGGCTCAACCACTGGGAATCTGACTGTGAGGGAGAAGAGGGGAGGGGCTTGCAATAACCAGCACTCAAGTCTTGGCTGACCAAGTTCCTTCCTGTAAAGTCCCAAAACAGCAGCTTTGCTCATCTGAAGAATCAAGTCAGGGGTACACTTTGACCAGGGAACTCAGTGGGGTGCAGGTTTGCCTGATTTAGGTCCTCAAACAAGGAATTTTGCTGGCCCTAGAGACTGGTTTTCCCACATCCAGGCAAGAGAGCTGAGTCATAGCCCCACCTGATGCTGTGGGCATGACTCCTCGCCCCAAGAGACCAGAAGGGCTGGAGAGACCTGTGTAACTTAGCAACACTTCAGCTGAAAGGTGACTGGGCAGAGCTGATGTCCCCAGAGCAAAGCCAGTATCAGGTGTAGAGGGTTCCCCTTCCACACCCGGGCAGGGGAATTAATCCATAGCCTCACCTGAGGTAGAGGGTAGCTCCTGGTGCCTCCTGACTGGAAAGCCAGTTCAGAAAAATTGTGAGTTTCCTGGAGTGGACCCTCCTTGTCCCATCCAGGCAGGGAAATGAGTCATGGTCTCATCTGCTGTGGGGCCTGGCTTCTGGCCCCATCTGACCAGAAGTGCCACAGAGAACACCTGGAAGTTGGTAACCCAGCAATGCTCAAGCCAAGAGATGGGCAGGCAGAGCTGATAGTCTGCAAAGCCAAGCCAGTGGCCCTATTCAACCAGGGAACTTGGGATGGGTCAGCTTGAGTTAAGACCACAAACAAAAAGCCCTTAGAGCTGCTTCTACTGCTATGCCTAGGCAGGGAAACTAATTCACAGCCCCACTTATTGCTGAAAACAGCTTTCCGACTGCCCAATCAGGGAACTCAACCAGAGCACATAGGAGGTTGCATGGCCCATCCAACAGTCCCGCTTACAGTGGCACTTGTACAGAGAGCACTGTATCTAGTTTCCCCATCTGCAGAGCAAAAACCAGTGGCCTCACCTTTCAAGAAATTCAGTGCACACACTTGCCTGATTCCAGTCTCCAAACAACAAGCTGTACAGGCCCTGTGTCTTGTCCTCTTGCCCTGCCAGGGAAGGGAATCTAATTCATAGCCCCACCTACCAGTGAGTATAGTACCTAGTCATGACCATCTAAGTAAGCATTACCAGAGAAATCAGGCAACTGCAGAGCCCATCCTACAGCCTCACTTGGGCAGGGAACCAAGGTAGAGTTTTATCCAGCTGTTCTCAGCCAGTGGCACACCCCTCATACCAAACTCAGAGCTCAAATAGTTGCCTTAACCAAAATTACATCCTAATAGCAGGCCCCATCTGCCCAAGGAAATTGCTAGCAGACACACCCAGAACCCAATCCGAGCTGACTGGTCAAAAACTGTCTCTGTCAAAGTGAACCTGTAAAGTCTGGAAGAGGAGCATACATAGATACCAATGTAAGGAATCAAGGATCATAAAAAATTAGATACATATGATACTACCAAAGGAAACTAGTAAGGCTCCAGTACATGACCCTCAAAAAATGGAGATCTATGAACTATCAGACAAGAAATTCAGAATAATCCTCTTAAAGAAGTTTAGTTAACTACAAGAACACATGGACAAGTAAAAATTAAAAAAACAATGAATAAACAAAACGAGAAGTTCAACAAAGAAAGAGAAACCATAATAAAACAAAAGCAAATATCCAAGAGTTCAAAAATAGAATAACTGAACTTAAGAATTCAATGGAGGAGGAGGAGCTTCAAGATGGCGGAAAAGTAAGACGCGGAGATCACCTTCCTCCCCACAGATACATCAGAAATACATCTACACGTGGAACAACTCCTACAGAACACATACTGAACGCTAGCAGAAGACCTCAGACCTCCCAAAAGGCAAGAAAGTCCCCACGTACCTGGGTAGGGCAAAAGAAAAAAGAAAAAACAGAGACAAAAGAATAGGGAGGGGACCTGCACCAGTGGGAGGGAGCCGTGAAGGAGGAAAGGTTTCCACACACTAGGAAGCCCCTTCATGGGCGGAGACTGCGGGTGGTGGAAGGGGGAAGTTTTGGAGCCATGGAGGAGAGCACAGTAACAGGGGTGCGGGGAGCAAAGCGGAGAGATTCCCGCACAGAGGATCGGTGCTGACCAGCACTCAACAGACCGAGAGGCTTGTCTACTCCCCCGCCGGGGCGGGAGGGGCTGGGAGCTGAGGCTCGGGCTTCGGTCTGAGCGCAGGGAGAGGACTGGGGTTGGCGGCGTGAACACAGCCTGAAGGGGGTTAGTGCACCACGGCTGGCCGGGAGGGAGTCCGGGGAAAAGTCTGGACCTACTGAAGAGACAAGAGACTTTTTCTTCCCCCTTTTTTTCCTGGTGCGCAAGGAGAGGGGATTAAGAGCGCTGCTTAAAGGAGCTCCAGAGATGGCTGCGAGCCGCGGCTAATAGCGCGGACCCCAGAGACGGGCATGAGACGCTAAGGCTGCTGCTGCCGCCACCAAGAAGCCTGTGTGCGAGCACAGGTCACTATCTACACCTCCCTTCCGGGGAGCCTGTGCAGCCCGCCACTGCCAGGGTCCCGGGATCCAGGGACAGCTTCCCCGGGAGAATGCATGGCGCGTCTCAGGCTGGTGCAATGTCACGCCGGCCTCTGCTGACACAGGCTCGCCCCACATCTGTACCCCTCCCTCCCCACAGCCTGAGTGAGCCAGAGCCCCCGAATCAGCGGCTCCTTTAACCCCGTCCTGTCTGAGCAAAGAACAGACGTCCTCCAGCGACCTGCATGCAGAGGCAGGGCCAAATCCAAAGCTGAACCCCGGGAGCTGTGCGAACAAAGAAGAGAAAGGAAAATTTCTCCCAGCAGCCTCAGGAGCAGCGGATTAAATCCCCACAATAAACCTGATGTACCCTGCATCTGTGGAATACCTGAACAGACAACGAATCATCCCAAATTGAGGAGGTGGATTTTGGGAGCAAAGATAAATTATTTTTTCCCCTTTTTCTCTTTTTGTGAGTGTGTACGTGTATGCTTCTTGTGTGATTTTGTCTGTATAGCTTTGCTTTTACCATTTGTCCTAGGGTTCTGTCTGTCCAGTTATGTTTATTTTTATTTTTTAGTATCGTTTTTAGTGCTTGTTATCATTGGTGGATTAGTTTTTTGGTATGGTTGCTCTCTTCTTTCTTTTTTTTAATTACTTAAAAAAATTTTAAATAATTATTTTAATAAATTTATTTTATTTTATCTTTTTCTTTCTTTCTTTTTTTCTCCCTTTTATTCTGAGCCATGTGGTTGACAGGCTCTTGGTGCTCCAGCCGGGCGTCAGGGCTGTGCCTCTGTGGTGGGAGAGCCAACTTCAGGACACTGGTCCACAAGAGACCTCCCAGATCCACAAAATATCAAATGGCGAAAATCTCCCAGAGATCTCCATCTCAACGCCAAAACCCAGCTCCACTCAACGAGCAGCAAACTACAGTGCTGGACACCCTATGCCACACAACTAGCAAGACAGGAACACACCCTCACCCATTAGCAGAGAGGCTGCCTAAAATCATAATAAGGTGACAGACACCCCAAAATACACAACCAGACGTGGACCTGCCCATGAGAAAGACAAGATCCAGCCTCATCCACCAGAACACAGGCACTAGTCCCCTCCACCAGGAAGCCTACACAACCCACAGAACCAACCTTAGCCACTGGGGGCAGACACCAAAAACAACGGGAACTACGAGCCTACAGCCTGTGAAAAGGAGAACTCAAACACAGTAAGTTAAGCAAAATGAGAAGACAGAGAAACACACAGCACATGAAGGAGAAAGGCAAAAACCCACCAGACCTAACAAATGAAGAGGAAATAGGCAGTCTATATGAAAAAGAATTCAGAATAATGATAGAAAAGATGATCCAAAATCTTGGAAACGGAAAGGAGAAAATACAAGAAACATTTAACAAGGACCAAGAAGAACTAAAGAGCAAAAAAAACACTGATGAACAACAAAATAAATGAAATTAAAAATTCTCTAGAAGGGATCAATAGCAGAATAACTGAGGCAGAAGAACGGATAAGTGACCGGGAAGATAAAATAGTGGAAATAACTACTGCAGAGCAAAATAAAGAAAAAAGAATGAAAAGAATTGAGGACAGTCTCAGAGACCTCTGGGACAATATTAAATGCACCAACATTCAAATTATAGGGGTCCCAGAAGAAGAAGAGAGAAATAAAGGGACTGAGAATATATTTGAAGAGATTATAGTTGAAAACTTCCCTAATATGGGAAAGGAAAGAGTTAATCAAGTCCAGGAAGCACAGAGAGTCCCATACAGGATAAATCCAAGCAGAAACAAGCCAAGACACATATTAATCAAACTATCAAAAATTAAATATAAAGAAAAATTATTAAAAGCAGCTAGGGAAAAACAACAAGTAACACATAAGGGAATCCCCATAAGGTTAACAGCTGATCTTTCAGCAGAAACTCTGCAAGCCAGAAGGGAGTGGCAGGACATATATAAAGTGATGAAGGAGAAAAAACTACAACCAAGATTACTCTACCCAGCAAGGGTCTTATTCAGATTTGATGGAGAAATTAAAACCTTTACAGACAAGCAAAAGCTATGAGAATTCAGCACCACCAAGCCAGCTTTACAACAATGCAAAAGGAACTTCTCAAGGCAGGAAACACAAGAGAAGGAAAAGACCTACAATAATAAACCCAAAACAATTAAGAAAACGGTAAAAGGAACATGCATATCGATAATTACCTTAAATATAAATGGAGTAAATGCTCCAACCAAAAGACATAGACTGGCTGAATGGATACAAAAACAAGACCCGTATATATGCTGTCTACAAGAGACCCACTTCAGACCTAGGGACACATACAGACTGAAAGTGAGGGAATGGAAAAAGATATTCCATGCAAATGGAAATCAAAAGAAAGCTGGAGTAGCAATTCTCATATCAGACAAAATAGACTTTAAAATAAAGACTATTACAAGAGACAAAGAAGGACACTACATAATGATCAAGGGATCAATCCAAGAAGAAGTATAACAATTGTAAATATTTATGCACACAACATAGGAGCACCTCAACACATAAGGCAAATGCTAACAGCCATAAAAGGGGAAATTGACAGTAACACTATCATAGTAGGGGACTTTAACACCCCACTTTCACCCATGGACAGATCATCCAAAATGAAAATAAATAAGGAAACACAAGCTTTAAATGATACATTAAACAAGATGGACTTAATTGATATTTATAGGACATTCCATCCAAAAACAACAGAATACACATTTTTCTCAAGTGCTCATGGAACATTCTCCAGGATAGATCATATCTTGGGTCACAAATCAAGCCTTGGTAAATTTAAGAAAATTGAAATTGTATCAAGTATCTTTTCTGACCACAATGCTATGAGACTAGATATCAATTACAGGAAAAGATCTGTAAAAAATACAAACACATGGAGGCTAAACAATACACTACTTAATAGCAAAGTGATCACTGAAGAAATCAAAGAGAAAATCAAAAAATACCTAGAAACAAATGACAATGGAGACACGACGGCCCAAAACCTATGGGATGCAGCAAAAGCAGTTCTAAGAGGGAAGTTTATAGCAATACAATCCTACCTTAAGAAACAGGAAACATCTCGAATAAACAACCTAACTTTGCACCTAAAGCAATTAGAGAGAGAAGAACAAAAAAACCCCACAGTTAGCAGAAGGAAAGAAATCATAAAGATCAGATCAGAAATAAATGAAAAAGAAATGAAGGAAACGATAGCAAAGATCAATAAAACTAAAAGCTGGTTCTTTGAGAAGATAAACAAAATTGATAAACCATTAGCCAGACTCATCCAGAAAAAAAGGGAGAAGACTCAAATCAATAGAATTAGAAATGAAAAAGGAGAAGTAACAACTGACACTGCAGAAATACAAAAGATCTTGAGAGATTACTACAAGCAACTCTATGACAATAAAATGGAAAACCTGGAAGAAATGGACAAATTCTTAGTAATGCACAACCTGCCAAGACTGCATCAGGAAGAAATAGAAAATATAAACAGACCAATCACAAGCACTGAAATTGAAACTGTGATTAAAAATCTTCCAACAGGGCTTCCCTGGTGGCGCAGTGGTTGACAGTCCACCTGCTCACGCAGGGGACACGGGTTCGTGGCCCGGTCTGGGAGGATCCCACATGCTGCGGAGCGGCTGGGCCCGTGGGCCATGGCTGCTGAGCCTGTGCGTCCGGAGCCTGTGCTCCGCAACGGGAGAGGACACAACAGTGAGAGGCCCGCGTACAGCAAAAAAAAAAAAAAAAAAAAAAAAAAAAAATCTTCCAACAAAGAAAAGCCAGGACCAGATGGCTTCACAGGCGAATTCTATCAAACATTTAGAGAAGAGCTAACACCTATCCTTCTGAAACTCTTCCAAAATATAGCAGAGGGAGGAACACTCCCAAACTCATTCTACGAGGCCACCATCACCCTGATACCAAAACCAGACAAGGATGTCACAAAGAAAGAAAACTACAGGCCAATATCACTGATGAACATAGATGCAAAAATCCTCAACAAAATACTAGCAAACAGAATCCAACAGCACATTAAAGGATCATACACCATGATCAGGTGGGGTTTTATTCCAGGAATGCAAGGATTCTGCAATATTCCCAAATCAATCAATGTGATACACCATATTAACAAACTGAAGGAGAAAAACCATATGGTCATCTCAATAGATGCAGAGAAACTTTTGACAAAATTCAACATCCATTTATGATAAAAACCTCCAGAAAGTAGGCATAGAGGGAAACTTCCTCAACATAATAAAGGCCATATATGACAAACCCACAGCCAACGTCATCCTCAATGGTGAAAAACTGAAAGCATTTCCACTAAGATCAGGAACAAGACAAGGTTGCCCACTCTCACCACTCTTATTCAACATAGTTTTGGATGTTTTAGCCACAGCAATCAGAGAAGAAAAGGAAATAAAAGGAATCCAAATCGGAAAAGAAGAAGTAAAGCTGTCACTGTTTGCAGATGATGATCCTATACATAGAGAACCCTAAAGATGCTACCAGAAAACTACTAGAGCTAATCAATGAATTTGGTAAAGTGGCAGGATACAAAATTAATGCACAGAAATCTCTGGCATTCCTATATACTAATGATGAAAAATCTGAAAGTGAAATCAAGAAAACACTCCCATTTACCATTGCAACAAAAAGAATAAAATATCTAGGAATAAACCTACCTAAGGAGATAAAAGACCTGTATGCAGAAAATTATAAGACACTGATGAAAGAAATTAAAGACGATACAAATAGATGGAGAGATATACCATGTTCTTGGATTGGAAGAATCAACATTGTGAAAATGACTCTACTACCGAAAGCAATCTATAGATTCAATGCAATCCCTATCAAACTACCACTGGCATTTTTCACAGAACTAGAACAAAAAATTTTGCAATTTGTATGGAAACACAAAAGACCCCGAATAGCCAAAGCAATTTTGAGAACGAAAGAAGGAACTGGAGGAATCAGGCTCCCAGACTTCAGACTATACTACAAAGCTACAGTTATCAAGACGGTATGGTACTGGCACAAAAACAGAAAGATAGATCAATGGAACAGGATAGAAAGCCCAGAGATAAACCCACGCACATATGGTCACCTTATCTTTGACAAAGGAGGCAGAAATGTACAGTGGAGAAAGGACAGCCTATTCAATAAGTGGTGCTGGGAAAACTGGACAGCTACATGTAAAGGTATGAAATTAGATCACTCCCTAACACCATACACAAAAATAAGCTCAAAATGGATTAAAGACCTAAATGTAAGGCCAGAAACTGTCAAACTCTTAGAGGAAAACATAGGCAGAACACTCTATGACATAAATCACAGCAAGGTCCTTTTTGACCCACCTCCTAGAGAAATGGAAATAAAAACAAGAGTAAACAAATGGGACCTAATGAAACTTAAAAGCTTTTGTGCAGCAAAGGAAACCATAAAGAAGACCAAAAGACAGCCCTCAGAATGGGAAAAAATATTTGCAAATGAAGCAACTGACAAAGGATTGATCTCCAAAATTTATAAGCAGCTCATGCAGCTTAATAACAAAAAAACAAACAACCCAATCCCAAAATGGGCAGAAGACCTAAATAGACATTTCTCCAAAGAAGATATACAGAGTGCCAACAAACACATGAAAGAATGCTCAACATCACTAATCATGAGAGAAATGCAAATCAAAACTACAATGAGATATCATCTCACACCAGTCAGAATGGCCATCATCAAAAAATCTAGAAACAATAAATGCTGGAGAGGGTGTGGAGAAAAGGGAACCCTCTTACACTGTTGGTGGGAATGTAAATTGATACAGCCACTGTGGAGAACAGTATGGAGGTTCCTTAAAAAGCTACAAATAGAACTACCATATGACCCAGCAATCCCACTACTGGGCATATACCCTGAGAAAACCATAATTCAAAAAGAGTCATGTACCAAAATGTTCATTGCAGCTCTATTTACAATAGCCCGGAGATGGAAACAACCTAAGTGTCCATCATCGGATGAATGGATAAAGAAGATGTGGCACATATATACAATGGAATATTACTCAGCCATAAAAAGAGACGAAATTGAGCTATTTGTAATGAGGTGGATAGACCTAGAGTCTGTCATACAGAGTGAAGTAAGTCAGAAAGAGAGAGACAAATACCGTATGCTAACACATATATATGGAATTTAAAAAAAAAAATGTCATGAAAAACCTAGGAGTGAAACAGGAATAAAGACACAGACTTACTAGAGAATGGACTTGAGGTTATGGGGAGGGGGAAGGGTAAACAGTGACAAAGCAATAAAGAGGCATGGACATATATACACTACCAAACGTAAGGTAAATAGCTAGTGGGAAGCAGCCGCATAGCACAGGGAGATCAGCTCGTTGCTTTGTGACCGCCTGGAGGGGTGGGATAGGGAGGGTGGGAGGGAGGGAGACGCAAGCGGGAAGAGATATGGGAATATATGTATGTATATAACTGATTCATTTTGTTGTGAAGCTGAAGCTAACATACCATTGTAAAGCAATTATACTCCAATAAAGATGTTAAAATAAATAAATAAATAAATAAATAAATAAATGGAACAGGATTGAGAACCCACAAGTAAACCCAAACATACATCAACTAATATTTGACAAGGAATCCAAGGATTCTCAATGGAAAAAAGATTTTAATAAATAAATGGTCCTCAAAATTGGATATTCATATGTCAAAAAATGAAACTCACAAAAATTAGCTCAAAATGGATTAAAGACTTAAATATAAGACCTGAAACTGAAGCCATGAAACTCCCAGAAGAAAATATAGGAAAAAAGCTCCTTGACATGGATCTTGTCAATGATTTTATTGGATATGATTTCTAAAGTACAAGCAACAAAAGCATAAAAAATCACATATCTTATAAGAGATTAATATCTAAAATATATCAAGAACTCAAATAACATCAGCAGAAAACCAAATAATTCAATTAAAATAGGGTAAAAAAACCTGAACAACATTTTTCCAAAGAAGATAGGTGAATAGTTCACAGATACATGAAAAGATGCTCACCATCACTAGTAATTAGGGAAATGCCAGTCAAAACCACAATGAGATATCACCTCATGCCTATTAGAATGCCCATCATCAAAAAGACAAGAGAAAAAAATTGCTTGCGAGGATGTGGAGAAAAAGGAACCCTTGTGCACTGTTGTAAACTAGTGCAGCTGCTATGAAAAACAGTATGGAGGATCCTCAAAAGTTAAAAATAAAACTACCATATAATCCAGAAATCCCACTTCTGGGCATATGTCCAAAGGAAAAGAAAGCTAACTCAAAAAGATATTTACATCCCCATCTTCATAGCAGCATTATTTACAACAGCCATTACATGGAAGCAACCTAAGTGTCCACTGATGGATAAATGGATTAAGAAATTGTTTTATACATACAATGAAATACTATTCAGCTACAAAATGAGGAAATCCCATCATTTGCAACAACATGGAAGAAGCTTTAGTGCATTATGCTAAGTGAAATAAATCAGACAGAGAAAGACAAATATCGTATGGTCTCACTTACATGTAGCATCTAATTAAAATTTTAAGAACTCGTAGCAAAAGAAATGAGATTTATGGCTACCAGAGGCAGGGGTTGGAGGAGTGGGAATTGAAGAAAGGTGGTCAAAACGTACAAACTTCCAGTTATAAGATCCCCCCAGTACTAATAAATAAGTACTAGGGATGTAATGTACAATGTGGTAACTATAGTCATCACCACTCTATGATCTATATATGAAAATTATTAAGAGAGTAAATCCTAACAATTCTCATAAAAAAGAGCTATAGCCATGAAAAGACATGTAGGAAACTTAAATGCATATTACTAAGTGAAATAAGCCAACTTGAAAAGGCTACATACTATATGATTCCAACTATACGACTTTCTGGAAAAGTCAAAACTATGGAGACCATAAAAAGATCAGTGGCTGCCATAGGTGGGGGAGAGACAGGAGCGATACACAGGTGGAGCACAGAGAATCTTTAGGGCAGTAAAAATACTTTATATGATATTATAATGATGACTACATGTCATTATATATTTTTCCAAACCCATAGAATGTGCAACAGCAAAGTATACTCTAAGGTAATCGGTAGACTTTGGGTGATAACGATGTGTCAATGTAGGCTTATCATTAATAACAAATGCGCTATTCTGGGGAGTGATCTTGACGATCAGGGAGGCTCTTCATGTGTGAGGGCAGGAGAGATATGGGAAATCTCTCACCTTCCTATCGATTTTGTTGTGAACCTAAAACTACTCTAAAAAAGATGAAGTCTTTAAAAAAAAATCCCAATGCCCTGAATAGGATCCTTTTCTTGAGTTTGTTTGGTGACTTTGACATTCTAAATATTTCTACTCTTGGCTGGCCCCTGCTGCTATGTTCAATGTACCTAAGGGCCAGGATTCAGTGTTTCAATGTTGAGTGTCCAGCTTCTGCTGGAACTCTGAATAGATATGACCGTGGTTCATGGTAATATCCCATTATGGACGAGGCTGAGGAAGGGTGAAGGGTTGAGTGGGGGGCAGCCCATGAGAGACACTTTTGTTTTCAGCTTCCAGCTTTCCCAAGGTGCCATTTTCTGTATTTAAGAATAACAGACTGCCAGAAGTGACAAAAATTAAGACTCAGAGAGAGTAAATGACTTGTCCAAGGTCATTCATCAGTGTCAGGAGTGGAACTCAAATCTAAGTTTGTTAACTGTCACTATTCTCAATATTAACTCAATGTTAACTCTCAATATTCTCTCTATTGTGGCAACTTTCACTGAGCTTCTTGCATGGTCAATGATGGGAAAGAAAGGAGAACTTGTTGGTCTTAAATATGTATCTCTCTTGATATGTTTTGTCATCAACAGGTTCAAATAATTCTGCTGCTACTATGTGTAGCATCCAAGATAGTATGGTCCTACTCTGCATTCTAAAGGGCCTGGCCAGTCTCCTTCTGTGTACTCCCAAAGCACCTGTGCTTTTCTTTTCATTGAGCAGCAATGCACTGAGGTAAGATGGGTCCCTCCTCCAGGCCCAAGGAATGACCCATGGTATGTCTGAAGCAATCACCATCATCTCAATGACTGGCTTAGTTTTGGCCAATGAAATATAAAGATAAATCTGTTGGGGACTTGTGGGAAAGAATTTCCTCTCTGACAAGAAAGAAAAAGGCTTCTAATCAAATTCCTTCTTATACCCCAGGCAAGGGAGAGGCAGGGAACCTCTTGTTTACTTCCTGTCTTTTGATATTTTCATGATGATAAGATGCTGTGACAGCCATATTGTGATCATGAGACAAAATCAAGAGAATTGGAGAGAAGCCACTGAATTGTTGAATTTCTCAACTCGGGAACTCTCTAGTTTCATGCTTCTTTTTATGTGAAATAATAAGACCACTAATTGTTTTAAACATTCTACTACCTACAGCGAAAATCATTCAAGCTGATTTTGAAAACTTCCTGGAAGAGATGAGAACCAGGTCTTAAAAGATAGCAAGATTTACATAGGCAGAAAGGAGGTAGGGAGATCTTCTGTTGGAGGATAAGCTAAGGCAAAGGAACGGGAATTAGCTTGGCCCATGTGGCTGGTGGCGAGGGGACTCTCCAGGCTGCCATGGAGAATGTCAACTGGAATAATTATCTCTTTCTCTGAACTCACAGTATTTACTCTTCGTGTCTGTTTATCGATTTGCAAATGTTTATTTGCTTGCAGAATTTTGTCCATAGGAGGAGAAAAGTGGTTGGCTTAGGTATCTGAGATATGAGAGGATAATGCAGTCTTCTTCCAGGTCTTCATCTGCTGGCCAGGCCCCACAGGCTTGTATTGGAGAACTGCTGCAGGCAGAAGCCAAAGGAACTCTTCTCATAGGGTGTTGTGTGAGACTGACCAATGGCAGTGCTTTGGTTTCCAGGTAACTAGACTCTACAGAGCTAAGGCCATGTTGACACTGAGGAAAGCATCAGCCAGCTATGGGGGCACCAGACGGTGGTGCACTAGGCCTCATCATCATCCCCTGGGGGGGGCATGAGCAGCTGTGTGAGGTGAGTGGCTGCTCCCAAGAGATTTCTCTCTGAGCTGCCACAACACGGGCAGAAGCTGAGGGAGAAAGCCTACATGAACCATGCATGAATTCACTTGAGACAGTCCCTGAGACACAGAAATAACAGCATGAGACTCTGAGGGGAATAAAGCCCTTCACTATGTAGCGGGGGCCTGATTCTATGAAATAGTCATCATAGTCAATGTGGCTCTGCTAGACTCTCTGGCAAGTGAGGCTAGATCAGGGTTTCTCATGGTCGGCACTACTGATCCTTTGGGCCAGACGATTCTTTGTTGTGAGAGCCATCCTGTGCATTGTGGGATATTTAGCAGCATCCCTGGCTTTTATTCACTAGATGCTATTAGCACTCCTTCTCCTGAGCTGTGACAAGTAAAGACAGTTAAAAATCTCAAAATGTGGGCTTCCCTGGTGGCTCAGTGGTTGAGAGTTCTCCTGCCAATGCAGGGGACGCGGGTTCGTGCCCCGGTCCAGGAAGATCCCACATGCCGCGGAGCGGCTGGGCCCGTGAGCCATGGCTGCTGAGCCTGCGCGTCTGGAGCCTGTGCTCCACAATGGGAGAGGCCACAACAGTGAGAGGCCCACGTACCGCAAAAAAAAAAAAATCTCAAAATGTGACGAGACATTTTGAGAACCATTGGTCCAGAGAAACATGGGAGGAAGTGTGCCTGTGCATGTGTATGTGTGTGCGTGTGTGTGTGTGTGTGTGTGTGTATGAGAGAGAGAGAGAGAGAGAGAGAGGGAGACGATGTGCATAAGAGAGAATATAATGTATCTGTTATTTACATTTATGTTTGTTGATCAGATTTTCACCTTTTCACTTTAAAAAAGCTTCAGTAAACATTTCCTTAGTTTAATCTTTGTCAGCATTTTAAATTATTTTCTTGTGATAAATTCCTAGACAGAATTGCTTGGTGAAAAAGTGGCAAGCTTTAAGGCTTTTTATATATATTGACTAAATGGCCTCTAGAAAGATTTTTCCAATTTAAATTTGACATTTCTTTTTAATCTTTACAGAATTTAGGACCTAGTTTTACACATGGTAGCTGTGTAATAACTACTCGGTAGTTAGTTGATTGAATGTTGGTTGTGAGTTTCCATCCCTCTTTTTCCAACAACTATCTGGGTGTGTTGGTATATGACATTTCACAACAATTTCTGTGTGGGCTGGGTCTGCAGAAGGAACTTATTGTTATATGGATTATTTCCTGTAGACCCATGCCTTTTAAAGTGTGGTTCCGGCTCCACCTGTGAACTTGTTAAAAATGCAAATTCTCTGGTCCCACACCTGGACCTACTTTGTGTTTTAAAATCCTTCCAAGTGATCTTCTGAAAGCTAAAATTTAAGAATGACTGTCTACAAACAATAAATGCTAGAGAGGCTGTGGAGAAAAGGGAACCTTCCTATACTGTTGGTGGTAATGTAAATTGGTATAGCCATTATGGAGAATAGTATGGAGGTTCCTTTAAAAACTAAAAATAGAGCTACCATATGATACAGCACACTGACTCCTGGGCATATATCCAGATAAATCCATAATCTGAAAGGATACATGCACCCCAATGTTCACTGAAGCACTATTTACAATAGCCAAGACATGGAAGCAACCTAAATGCCCATTGACAGAGGAATGGATAAAGAAGATGAGGTACATATATACAATGGAATATTACTCAGCCATAAAAAAGAATGAAATAATGCCATTTGCAGCAACATGGATAGATCTAGAGATTATCACAGGAATCAGAGACCATGGGCCTCCAGCAGGCACCTTTGCCAGACAGAAGAGCAGCAATGTCCCTGGGGCTGAACTGCATGGGTGGATGTGAGCAGAATAGAGGAGAAGGTGGGGGGTTGCACACACTTTCCAAGGCTGAGTCACTCAGTCCTCCACATGGGACAACCCCAGGGCATCCAGATGCCTTCCCAAAGTGTAGAAGACACAAAGTCAGGAGGTCAATTTGGAAGGGAACTGCTGCAGTTGGCAGAGACTTTGGTGCTTGAACTCACACCTGGTTCCCCTCCTCCTCTGTCAGAAATGAGTTTCTGTACTAACAGCTCCTGACATCTGTAATCCCTGGGGCTTGCAGGAGTGTGTGTGTGTGCAGTTCCTTAATTAGACTGCACCATCTCTTATAAGCAGGGGCTGTGCCTGTCACTACATGCTTAGCTTTACTTATAATGGGGAATTTTAAATGGGACTGACTGCACTCTAAATGCTCATGCACTAAGGTACCCCGTCTTCAGGTTTCCAAGGGAACATTGGGTGGTCCTGCCCACAAGACACGTGCTTCTGAGAAGCTGATTATGTAAGGGATTGAAAAACTTAATGAAAAACAATTAGTCAAAACTCTTCATCGGGGCCAGTTCCAGCTACTGCTTTGTAACTGAGAAGTTTTAAAATGGTGAAATGCATCATTATTCATGTCTGGCATCTTTATCCCAGGTTGATAGCAGACTATCTGGTGACCAGTTCAGAAAGTCAGCAGCTCAAAGAGATGGGGTTAAATTCTAAACAAGCCAGGAAGCTTTACATCCCCTCTGGCTGGGAGGCACCAACTAGTGAAAATAATCCCATCTTATTTAAGCAGCCCAGCTCAGTGAATAAAGGAGCCATTCTAAGGAAATGGATGCTGGGGTTACAGCAGGAATAGCTGAAGGGGGAGTCAACATAAAATGCTCACCATCAGAAAACACATTTGGATGCCTCTGTATCTGTGAGTAGCACAGCTTGGCATGAATGGAATGTGCTGGAATGAAGAAGAATCCTAGGGGTCCTTGCTGACCCTAACAAGAGTGAAGGATGATCAACTGTCCTGGTTTTAGCAATCGAAGTCCGTGTCCCTAGAAGTCCCCCAGTCCCTGGCAAACGGAGATGATGGATCACCCTACCTGGCTTCTGGAGGTCTTGACTCACTCTCTTCCCAAAGAAGTCCTTCAGAGATGGCTGAATTCCTCATGAGATACATTTCAGGCAGCTCTGGAAAATAAGAAAGCCAGGTCAGCTATTTTGATCTGAACTTTGCTTCTCCCTATGAAGTGTGTGCTCAGCGTATGAAGATTTTATATGTTTTTCCTACCTCTCAGATCTAAGGCCAGGAAGCAGCAGGTATGGTGGTCCTAAAGTGGGGCAGCTACCCGTGTTGGAAGTAGAGTCTGCCTCAACACTGGAAGCCAGACTTCCCTAGGTCCCTTGAGGCTTTTCCAGGTGCCTGCCCTTAACTTCTGGGGTTTCAGCAAGAGGTATTGGGTGAGGTGAGGTGTCACAGTGGGGAATGTGTATTATAATGTTTCAAGAAGTTTCGGTGTCTTTCCCACTCAGTTACCTAGGGATGATGAGTCACCTCCCTCATCCCTAGGACTCTGGTCAGGTAATGTTTTCCTTTAAGGGCTTATCAATGCCATTTTGGAGTTTTGACATTGTCTGGCTAGAAAGTCTAAAGTTCTGAAAAGCACTTAGTTCCAGAATATTTGAAAACAGAACAGTAGAATGTGTTGAGAGTATGATTTCTGGAGTCAGACTTCCTGGGTTTGAATCCCATTTCTTTCCCTTTTTAGTATGTATGACCTTGGGAAAGTTTTTCAAATTCTCTGACCTTAGTTTCCTTACCTATAAAACATGGATAGTAATGGTGTCTTTCTCATAAAGTTGCTGTGAGAATAAAATGAGCTAATTTATAAAACAGTGATTTTTTAATTAAAAAGATCTCTTCCAGCTTTACTGAGATATGATTGACATTAATGTTGTATAAGTTTAAGGTGTTCAGTGTGTTGATTTGATATACTTATATATTGCAAAATGATTACCACCATAGTGTTAGTTAACACTTCCATCACATCATTACCATTTCTTTTTTGTGATGAGAACATTTAAGACTTACTCTCTTAGCAACTTTCAGGTATATAATACAGTGTTATTAACGATAATCACCATGCTGTACATTAGATTCCCTCGAACTTATTTATCTCATTTTTTTTTTAGTTCTAAGAAATTTATTATTTAACTCTTTCCATATGCATATTAAGGTAGCGTTAGTTTATTACTTACATGATTTTTTTTTTTTTTTTTTTTTTTTGCGGTACGCGGGCCTCTCACTGTTGTGGCCTCTCCCGTTGCAGAGCACAGGCTCCGGATGCACAGGCTCAGCGGCCATGGCTCACGGGCCCAGCCGCTCTGCGGCATATGGGATCCTCCCAGACTGGGGCACAAACCCGTGTCCCCTGCATCGGCAGGCGGACTCCCAACCACTGGGCCACCAGGGAAACCCCTACTTACATGAATTTATACTTTATAGATTTATAATATCCACAACTGAATTTGCAAAGCGGTAATTCATAACTCAAATTTAATTTCTATATGATTTACAATAGCCATCAGGGGGAAGGGTAAGCTGTGACAAAGCGAGAGAGAGGCATGGACATATATACACTATCAAACGTAAGGTAGATAGCTAGTGGGAAGCAGCCGCATAGCACAGGGAGATCAGCTTGGTGCTTTGTGATCGCCTGGAGGGGTGGGTTAGGGAGGGTGGGAGGGAGGGAGACGCAAGAGGGAAGAGATATGGGAACATATGTATATGTATAACTGATTCACCTTGTTATAAAGCAGAAACTAACATACCATTGTAAAGCAATTATACTCCAATAAAGTTGTAAAAAAAGATATTAGAGTTACCATAAATATCTGATATAAACTAACAAATTACTAACATAATATAATGCCATAAATCATTTATTTTAACAATTTTTAATTTTTAGTCAAGGTATACTAGAAAATACTGGGATTTTGAGTCTGACAAATGTGGATGAAAAATATGGAATGCTTCATGAATGTGTGTGTCATCCTCGTGCAGGGGCCATGCTAATCTTCTCTGTATCATTCCAATTTTAGTATATGTGCTGCCGAAGAGAGCACCTTATTTATCTTATGAGGGACAGTTTGCACCTGTAGCATAAACCCTGACAGTTGGTTTTTCTTTTTGTGATGCAAGTGTCTGACTTAAGCTTTGATTGCCAAGGGAGCCACTTCAAAGAGGCATCCACTTCAAAGACAGCTATCTCTTATAAACACCTTGCCAGCCACATGACTAGATAAAGAGCCAGGCTAGGCTGCCCCCAACTGCCCCAGCCTCCTTTGTTTCAGAGCTTTAAAAAAATAACAGCTTTATCGAGACATAATTCACATACTATAAAGTTCACACTTTAAAGTATACAATTCAGTGGTTTTTAGTATATTTACAGAGTTGAGCAACCATCACCGTTACCTATTCCAGAACATTTCTGTCATTCCAAAAAAAATAACCCCATACCTATTAGCAGTCAGTCAGTCCCAATTCTCTTTCACCCATCCCCTAGCAATCACTAATTGACTTTAAGTCTCTAGTTATTTGCCTATTTTGGATATTTCATATAAGTGGAATCATACAATATGTGACCTTTCGTGTCTGGCTTCTTTCACTTAGCATGTTTTCAAGGTTTGCCCATATTGTAGCATGGGTCAGTATTTACTTCCTTTTTACTTCTGAATACTATTTCATTGTATTGCTAGACCACATTTGTTTATCTACTCATCAACTAAGGAACACCTGAATTGTTGAAAATACTCTTTTAAAATTACACAGCATGAAACAATCCCACATAATGTATATGTGTACTAATAATGATTGCTAATATTTATTGAGCACTTACTATATACCAGGGGTTGTTCTAAATGCTTATATGTTTTACCCCATTTAATGTTCACTTCAAACCTATGAGGGTGCTGTCACTATTATTCCCATTATTTTTATGAGGAAATTAGGAAATAGGGAGATTAAGTAACATATCTCAAGATAAAGAGCTAGTACGTGATTCAAACCTAGGAAGTCTGTCTGCAAAGCCTGCACTTTATTTTTCATTAAAAATTATTACATAATAAAACTGACTTTTTTGGGGGAATATACATTTCTATGAATTGTAACATACACTGCCACAATCAGATAAAGAACTATTCCATAATAACAAAATATTATTATTCCATAATACCATGTTTTAAATTCCCATTCTGTGTTTTAAATTCACCAATAAAAAGAAGGCCCTTGAAACCCTAGGTCCCCATACTTGATCCCAATAAAAGCAGAACCCTAGGCCTGCTGCCTCTCTTTCTCTACCCGACTTCACCCTGTGGCCCGAGGTGTACTGTGTAATTTCCAGAACCTTTGAATAATAATCCTTTTTTCCAAAGTTTCCTGTTGGTTATTGCTGAGGGCATCTTACAATCATGATACTAGTTACTGATAGGTTGAGACAGGCATAAAACAGTACTCTTGACTAACATGGCCCCATTTCTCCTACCTCTCAGCCCTTGGTAACCACCACTCTACTCTCTGTTTCTATGAGTTTGGCTTTTTTAGATTCCACATAAGCGTTATCATGCAGCATTTGTCTTTCTCTGACTTATTTCACTTAGCATAATGTTCTCAAGGTCCATTCATATTATCTCAAATAGTAGCATTTCCTTCTTTCTCGTAAGTGAATATTTTGCCATTGTATATATGTATACTACAACTTCTTTATCAACTCATCCCTTGAGGGACACTTGGATTGTTTCCATATCTTGGCTACTGTTAATAATGCTCCAATGAACATGGGAGTGAAGATATCCCTTCAAGATCCTGTTTTCACTTCCTTTGGATACATACCCAGAAGTGGAATCACTGGATCATATGGTGATAGTTCTATTTTTAATTTCTTGAGAAACCTCCATACTGTGTTCCATAGTGGCTGCAATAATTTACTTTCCCACCAACAGTGCACAAGGGTTTCCTTTTCTCCACATCCTCACCAACACTTATTTTCTGTCTTTTCAGTGACAGCCATTCTAACAGGAATGTGGTGATAGCTCATTGTGGTTTTGATTTGCATTTCTCTGTTGATTATGATGTTGAGCTTCTTTTCATGTATCTGTTGGCCATTTGTAGGTCTTGTCTTCTTTGGAAAAATGTCTATTCAGTTCCTCTGCCCATTTTTAATCAGATTTTTTTCTGCTCTTGAGGTGTATGAGAACTTTATTTAGATATTAACCCCTTATTAGATATGATTTGCAAATATTTTCTCCCATTCCACAGGTTTCCTTTTCATTTTGTTAGTGTTCATTTTGTTGAAAAGAAGCATTTATTTTGCTGTGCAGAAATTTGATGTAGTTCCACTTATTAATTTTTGCTTTTGTTGCTTGTGCTTTTGGTGTTACATACAAAAAATTTCTGCCAAAACCAATTTCAAGAAGGTTTTTCTTATGTTTTCTTGTAGGAGTTTTATTGTTTCATGTCGTATGCTTAAGTATTTAATCCATTTCGAGCTAATTTTTGTGAGTGGTGTAAGGGGTTCAATTTCTTTCTTCTACATGTGGTTATCCAATTTTCCCAGCACTATTTATTGAAGAGACTATCCTTCACCCATTGAGTATTCATGGCTTCCTTGGGAAATATTAGTGGACTGTATATGCTAGGATTTATTTCTGGTTCTCTCTTCTGGTCCATTGGTCTATATGTCTGTTTTTATGCCAGTACCATACTGTTTGGATTACTATAGGTTTGAAATTAGGAAGCGTAATGTTTCCAGTACGTTCTTCTTTCTTATGATTGCTTTGACTATTCAGGGTTTTCTGTGGTTTCATACTAATTTTAGGATCTTTTTTTCTATTTCTGTGAAAAATGCCATTAGAATTTTGATAGGAATTGCATTAACTCTATAGACGGCTTTGGGTAGTATGGCCATTTTAAACAATATTAATTCTGCCAATCCTTGAGTACAGAATATCTTTCCATTTTTTGTGTCTTATTTAATTTCTTTCATCAAAGTCTCATGGTTTTTAGTGTACAGATCTTTCACCTCCTTTGCTAAATTTATTCCTAAGTATTCCATTATTTTTTATATTATTGTGAATGGGGATTGTTTTTATTTCTCTTTCAGATGCTTTATTGTTAGCGTGTAGAAATGCAAGTGATTTCTGTATGCTGATTTTGTATCCTGCAACTTTACTGAATTCATTGATTAGTTCTAACATTTTTTGGTGACGCTTTTAAGATTTTCTATGTATAAGATCATATAATTTGCAAATAAAGAAAATTTTACTTCTTCCTCTTTGATTTGGATGCTTTTTATTTCTTTTTCTTGCCTGATTGCTCTAGCTAGGACTTCCAGTACTATGCTGAACAGGAGTGGTGAGAATGGATATTCTTTTCTTGTTCCTGATCTTAGAGGAAAAGCTTTAAACATTTTACCACTGAGTATGATGTTAGCTGTGGGTTTGCCCAAAGCTTTTATTATGTTGAAATATGTTCCTTCTATACCTAGTGTAGAGAGTTTTTATTGAGGGGATGTTCAATTAAAAAAAATTATTTTATTTATTTTTGGCTGTGTCAGGTCTTAGTTGTGGCATGCAGGATCTTCTTTGAGGCATGTGGGGTCCTTCGTTGCAGCACATGGGCTCTCTGTTGTGGTGTGCGGGCTTCTCTCTAGTTGTGGTGTGCAGGTTTTCTCTTCTCTAGTTGTGGCACACAGGCTCTGGGGCGCATGGGCTCTGAAGCTGTAGTGCATGGGTTCCAGAGAGTGTGGGCTCTGTAGTTTGCAGCACGTGGGCTCTAGTTGAGGCATGTGAGCTCAGTAGTTGTGGCACACGGGCTTACTTGCCCCGCGGCATGTTGGATCTTAGTTCCCTGACCAGGGATCGAACCCGCATCCCCTGCAATGTAAGGTGGATTCTTTACCACTGGACCACGAGGGAAGTCCCAAGAGGATGTTCAATTTTGTCAAATGTTTTCTCTGCATCTACTGAGATGATCATATGGCTTTTATTTTTCTTTTTACTAATGTGGTGGAATATTGATTGATTTGTAGATGTTGAACCATCTTTGCATCCCTGGGATAAATCCCCCTTAATCATGGTGTACGATCTTTTCAATGTGCTGTTGAATTCAGTTTGTTAATATTTTTTGAGAATGTTTGCATCTTTATTCATCAGGAATATTGGTATAGTTTTCTTTTCTTGCAGTGTCCTTATCTGGCTTTGGTATCAATGTAAAGTTGGCCTCCTAGAATGAGATTGGGAGTGTTCCCTCCTTCTCCTCAATTTTGGGGAAGAGTTTTAGAAGGATTGATGTTAATTTTTTAAATGTTTGGTTGAGTTCACTATCGAAACCACCTGATCCTTTTCTTTGTTGGGAGGTTTTTGATTACTGATTCAATCTCCTCACTCATTATTGGTCTGTTCCAATTCTCTGTTTTTGCATTATTTAGTCTTGGTAGGTTGTATGTTTCTAGTAATTTTTCTATTTCTTCTAGGTTGTCCATTTTCTTGGCATAAAATTGTTCATAATAGTTTTTTTTTTAAAAAATTTATTTCACTGAAGTATAGTTGATTTACTATGTTAATTTCTGCTGTACAGCAAAGTGATTCAATTACACACACACACACTTTTGTGTGTGTGTGTGTGTGTGTGTGTATTCTTCTCCACTATGGTTTATCACAGGATATTGAATAAAGTTCCCTGTACTTTATTCAGGGAACAGTAGGACCTTGTTGTTTATCCATTATAATATATATACATATACATATATATGTATGTGCGTGTATATACACACACACACACACACACACACACATATATATATGTATATACGATAGCTTGCTTCTGCTAATCCCAAACTCCCAATCAATCCCTCTCCCACCCCTCTCCTCCCTGGAATAGTAGTTTCTTATGATCCTTTGTATTTCTGTGGTATGAGTTGTAATGTCTATTCTTTCATTTCTGATTTTATTTGTCTTTTTTTCCCCTTAGTCTAGCTAAGTTTGTCAATTTTGTTTCTCTTTTCAAAAATCAACTCTTAGTTTCATTAATCTTTTCTGTTGTTTTTCTGATCTCTATTTTAATTACTGCTTGCTCTCATCTTTGTTATTTCCTTCATTCTGATAAGTTAGGGTTTAGTCTTATGGGGGTTCTCTTTATCAGAGAATTTTTTTCTCTTGCTGCTTTTAAAATTCTTCACCTTTGATTTTTGACAGTTTTATTACAGTGTGTCTTGGAAAGGATTGTTTTGGATTGAAATTTTGTGGTGACCAATTAGCTTCATGAACTTGGAAATATATATCTCTCCCCAGATTTGGGAAGTTATTAGCCATTATTTATTTAAATGAGCTGTCTACTAATTTCTCTCTCTTCCTTCTGGGACCCCAATGATGCAAAACTTTTTTTCTTTTAATGGTGTCACATATGTACAGTAGGTTTTCTTTATTCCTTTTCATTTTTTCCTTTTGCTCCTCTGATTGGATAATTTCAATTGGTCTGTTTTCTTGTTCACTGATTCTTTCTTCTGATTCATCAAGCCTACTGTTGAAGCTCTCTATTGAATTCTTAGATTCAGTCATTATATTCACCAGCTCCAAGTTTTCTGTTTGGTCTTTTTTTATCTCTTTGTTGAACTTCTCATTTTGTTCTTGTACTGTTTTCCTGATATTGTTAAATTGTTTATCTGTGTTCTCTTATAGCTCTCTGAACAACTTTGGAAAAATCATTTAGAATTCTTTGTTGGGAAATTCCTGAATCTCTACTTCTTTGGGGCCAGTAACTGGAGACTTACTATATTCCTTTGGTAGAGTCATGTTTTCCTGATTCTTCATGATCCCTATAGCTTTGCTTAGCTGTCTGTACATCTGAAGAAGCAGTCATCTCTTCCAGGCTTTATGGACTTAATTTGATAAAGGAACACTTTCACCTACAGGAGGGGGCATCCTGGAGCATGACACCAGGTCCAGTGGTACAAAGGGCTACATGTGATGACACTGGGTCCAAGGTGGCATGATGTCCATTAGGCTCAGTCTGCTGAGGTCCACAGCATGGACGAATGTATGGTTCTTGGTGACTGCAGGGAGTCTTCAGTGTCTGCAAGAGCTTTGGGGATCCTCAGTGGCACCTTCAGGTCCAGCTAGTATGGACTAGGAGGGCAGGCAATGGTGGTGCCTGGAGCTGGTGGTGTGCACACACTTGGCTGTGGGGCCAGCTACGGGTGCCTATGTAGTGGCAGGGTCTGGTTACAGACAAATGTAGTGGTGTAGCCCAGGGCAAACTATGGGCTTACTGGAAGCTGTAGGGGCTTTGCTCACTTGTGACTACACAGTTGTCCCTCCACAACCAGGCCCTGCACTGGGAGCCTGTGATGAGGGTTGGGCCAGGGCCATTCAGGTACACAGCTAGAGGGGCTTGCTGCAGATGAACATGGTAGTGCACGCCAGGACAGAAAACGGCCTGATCTGGGCCCGCTGCAATTGCAGGGACCCCGGCTGTCAGCATGCCATCCTGTAGCTGCACAGTCTCCCCAAGGTGTGCTCACAGTAGTGGAGGCTGGTGACAGGTGTCAGGCAAGCAGCATACTACCACATATCTGGAGGGTGATTGCCAAGCATATGCACAGCGATGGGGTTCCTCTGTGGGAGTCTAGGCTGGAGTTTTGCATTTGCATAGCCACAGAGGTCTGGGCTGGCTGCAGGTGCAGTCCCTGGGCTCTAGTAGGGACAGGAGGGAGGGAGCAGAGAGGTACTCTGGCAGCTGGCATCAATGAACATGAATACCTGTGGGGCAAATTCTGGTGAAATCTGTAAGGGGGGTCCACATCAGTTGTGGACCCCTGGCTTCTTCAGCGGCAAAATCTGCTCAGTTTGTCCGCAAAGCACGTGACTGTGAACCGAAATGACTCCTCCTATGTGGCTGCTGTTGGTAGCCCCTGCTTTTCTTCCTTGGCTCTTCTTTTCTTAGCTGGCTCTATACATCTCATCTTTGGCAGTCTGGGTCGGGTAAAACTGAATTGAGACCTTCACATGGTACCTGGAAAGGCTGGGGAAGCTGGTTGCTCATCCCGCTCTACTTCTCCTGGCAAGGGGGACTCTTTCTACCTGGGAAGTTCCCTCTTGGCATGGAGCAATGCTCGCTTGGGGGATGGGACGGTTCAGGCAAAAGGAAGCTGTCTTTCTTCTCTTCTTGTGTGGTTATTCTCAGGGTTTCCTCCCACTGTGTTGCTAAAGTTCCTTAAGCAGACTCCAGAGCCTTCCCAGAGCTGCTTTTGTTCATGGATAGCTGTCTAATTGTTGATCTTTGTGAGGAAATGGAGGCTGGAGTGATGTCACCTCCAAGAAAGTATATAAAATGCTTAGAGCACAGAATGAGTGCTATATAAACATTTGCTTTAACTATTACAATGATTACTGTTAATGTTGCAACTGGAAAGAGTTTAGCAGACATTGGTCCAAAATATACCTTTACCCTTTGGTAGCTGTATGGTTTAGGCAATTTATTTCACCTTTCAGGGTCTCGGTTTTCTCATCTGTAAAGTCACACCTCATAGGTTTGTTATGAGAACTCAGGGAGATAACTAGTTAAAGTATCCAGCAAAATGTCTGGCACCCTGCTTGCTCAATACATGGTGATACTTTTCCATCCATAGTAAGTTAACATAGATTGGGTGCCAGAATCATTTAGTCACATTATTCAGGTAATTACATACAAGGCACGAATAGGGATGATCAAAGCTGGTCCTTGGATTGTCACTGCTTCTGGTTGAGTGCAGTATGTGCTAACCATTAAGCTTGATTAAAATTAACATCCAAGGTCTCTTTGGAACTTCAATGGCAAGGGCTACTGAAAATATTTCTGTGAACTCTGTAGCTCCTGAGAATATACAGTCTCACTTCAGAACAAAGTGTATTTTCATAAGAGGCATGGAAATTGTTTACCAGCTCCTGGAGGATTTGGTTACAGCCCCAAGATTGCTTAACAGCCATAAATGAATGCTTTTGTCTCACTGGAGTCAGCTCACTACCATGCAGTATCTGGAGGAATGCAACTAGGGCACTGAGATCTTTCCCCAGAGGGTGCCATCACTGCTTGCCTGGTTCCAGAACATTGCCTTGTGTCTTTTGTCCCTTTTATCCCCTGCTTACATGGCATGGCCTTACACTCCCCCTGCTTTTTTCCTCTGATACCTTTTCTGGCTCACAAAAGCGCATCCCCAGCCCTCCCTGACCACGCCCCCCACACAAAGCAGCTTCCTCCTAGCATCACATTGTCTATTTGCTCCTCTTGCTCTTATTTCTTGGAAGAATCTAGCTTTCACGCTTGATCTCTTACTTCTTGAGGGGCCAAGAAATGAGACCCTTCCTGATCCATGAGTAGGGTTCATGCCTCTACCGTGGTTCGAAGTTAAGTCTAAAGTTGTCCTGCGGCACACATGAGGCATGAATGGGCCCAGTGCCAGTCACCACACAAGAAAGGCTAATGGTATAACTATCTTTACTGTGTATGTATACTCTCATTATTTTCACTAGCTTCCTTTTTTTTTTTTTTTGCAGTGCGCGGGCCTCTCACTGTTGGGGCCTCTCCCATTGCGGAGCACAGGCTCCAGACGTGCAGGCTCAGTGGCCATGGCTCACGGGCCCAGCCGCTCCGCGGCATGTGGGATCTTCCCGGACCAGGGCACGAACCCACATCCCCTGCATCAGCAGGCGGACTCTCAATCACTGCGCCACCAGGGAAGCCCTAGATTCTATTTTTATCAGAAGGTCAGATAAGTGGATCATGGATTCTAGCCAACTGTTCTAAGTCACATTCTTGAGTCTTAAATATGGCAGATCATGTCCAGGTGATATCATTTGCATCCTTTCGTTACGTTAAACAGTTCACACTTCTGGTTATCTGATATGAATGTAAAGCTGAATAAACAACATGGTTGTTTCATGGGTATGAGATCATGCCTTTTTACCCTAATGTCTGAACTTTTAGTAGTCACCTACAGCATGCCATGTTTGTGCCAAGTCCTGTGAGAAAAATTCACAAAAGATATGACATATGTGCATGACACTTGCGTTATGGTGAGAGAGAGAGAGAAAGTTAACAGTGATGACAGGACGTAGTAAAAATGTATGACAAAGACATACTGAGGGGAGCACGTTGAGTCCTAGTTGGAGGCGGGGGTGGCGGGTAGGACAAGGAGGACATTTTGGAACACTCACACTAAGCTGACTGGAGCAGTGGATAAAAGCCAGAGGGATGAAGACAGGTGGGAGAGAGATCTACAACTCCCTTAGTCCTTTGTCCCTTCTGATTTTGTCACCATAGACTATACTTTATCCACATTCTCTCTATGCATCAGGGACTCTGGAATTGTCACATAAAGGAATGCAAATTCCTGCTTCTCATAGTGTAATTTAAAAAGTAAAATCTCTATCCTTTAGGAAACAGTGACTGTTTAGGGTAGTTTTGCTTCACCCTATATTCAGGCATGGCCTGTAATTTTAGTTTTTGGTTTGTTCTGAACCAACACATCATGATACTAGGGTTGCAGCTGGAGTAGATTACCCTGGATCTCTGAACTTTAGAAGACATACCATTTCTACAATGCCCTGCACCCTCATCTTTGGCCCTGCTCAGGGACTCTGTAATCGTGGAAATGGGACAAGAAAACTTCATGAGGGAAGAGTTTTCTGCTTGGAGAGTGCAGGCCTGTGTAAGTGGCAGGAGAAATGTCTGGGTTGTCAGAGAACAGTATAAGGGTTTGGGATTCCAGGAGAATATAGGAAGAGACAAAGAGGGAACTTACAAGGGAAATGAGGTAGCTTCAAATATAAACTTGGTCTTCCCTGGGGCATTTTTGTGGGGTTCTGATTAGGTCCTTAACTAAGTTGCTCTGGCCAACAGGAAATGAGATATCACATTTCTCAAGAGATAATCAGGCCTTAGCAACACCAGTACTTGTAGTGGAATTGCAAGGGCTCCTATTCAAAAATACCAGACCTTATTTTCTGGAAATATCTATTGTTCCTGGAAAACTAAAAGCCCTCTGCAGTCTTCTAGGCCTGACTGGGTCTGAAGTTTCTGTGCTGCTGAGCTATAGGTCAGGATGGGATGAACTAGCAGCTGGAGTGTGGGGTACCCCTGTCCACTAGGGTTTGATTTCACTCTAAGTTCTGTAACACCAGCTTCTTGCCAAGGCTTCACCAGATGTTTATTATCATAACCAACCATTATCTGAACCGCAGAGCCTCACATAACCTTACCCAAAATTCAGAGCTGGGATGGAATTTTGAGTACAGTGCTAGAATTTCAGACAAGGGCCAATTAGAGAAAATGTTGCATCACCCCTCACAGTTCATGCTGCTGTAAGTCCAAAACAAAAACCACAGACTGTTTGTGATTACTTAATATTGTTCTGGTATGTAGTCTACTCAAATGAAAAACAAAATGCAATTTATTCCATTATACTGAGAAATAAAATAAAACTTATTGTAATCATTAGCAGAATATGTTTGAAGAGAAGATAATTTACTTTTAAAATTTTAGTCAAAGTAACTTTTTCCACTGTATGTACTTCAAAACTACATAACTGATAACTATTCTAATTCTTTTAAGCAACACAGGGAGGAAACAGCGGGTGAAAAAATAATTTCCCTTTTGAAGAATAATCCAATCAAAAGAATGTTGAACAATAATGTTGATAATAACTCTGAAATTACTTGGGATAATAAATTTAAAGTACTGTAATATAAATTATGATTATGCAAGAAAAAACAGAAATAAGATAGTTTAAAAGTAAGTAGCATATTTCTGTAAGAAATTTTCAAAGAGTGTTTCAAAAACAGAATCAGAGTTATCAATCTAAGGGAATAGCTATAGCTGACATTTCAGCACCTCCAGAACCTGTTCTGTTCCATTTTTGCTTCTGTCAGAGTCTGTCCTAGAGACTGAATAAAGATTTCATCCCCCCTTCTAATTATCTATTTATTTAAAGAGGAATTAGGAAGCTAGCTGAACATAAGAACTGAGTGTGACCTCCAAAAGAAGATGAGTTAGAAAATAAAATGGGGAGTACCTTGAATAATGGCAGATATATATTGACTGGGGAAATTTAAGCAGCTCCTGCTCAGACACTGAAAACAGCAAGCCCTTATTTCTTATCATTGGTGAAATGGTTTCCCAAACATAGGCTGAGGGACCTGAGCTCTCACTGGATGTTATCTCTTTCCTTCTCATGTATCCAGAACTCTTTCATGGGCATAACTACTTTTCCTCCTGGCTGGGCACCTCCAGTAATTACAAGGACTTAAAAATGAAGACAGCTGTCAGCCCTCTGATTGCTAGGGTTGATGTGACTGATCTGACTGGCATACCCTCCTCCTTACTGCTCACACCATGAGGAATCCTCCTGAAGTTCTGAAAGGATGACTTTTGCAAGTAGAGAGGATTATTTTTCAATAAAAGGAAAGCAATCACAGCACTCCCCTGTAATGAACTTTGTATCAGTTGGCTAATTTAAGCAGAAATGGTGCTTATTATGAGGGTACTGGGAATATTTTTATTTTTTATATTATATTAGTTTCTTGGGGGAATATTTTTAGATGAGAATATAAAAGAATATATTCATGATTTTGGAAATAGCGAGGAAAGATTTCTAATTCAAGACAAAGCACAAACTACACAAAACAATAAGTTTGACTACATAAAAATGTAATTAAAATCTGTATCAAAAGACACTGGAGTCACTTGATATCCAGTGCAGACTCTGGTCACCACAACACCAGTCACACCTCCTATCAAGGGGATAACGTCCAGCATGCACTGAGGAAAGAGGTAGCAGGCATCCATACTAAAAACAGCCCTCACACCAAAAAACATTAAACCCATAGAGACTACACAGGGACGTTCTCACATAAAAAACCCCTCCAAGATCACAGTAAATAATTGTTTCTTCTCAACTAATTGAGCAAGAGAAAAGTATGTAAAATGAAGAAGCAGAGGAACCACTTTTAATTAAAAGATTGAGAGAATTCCCCTGAAAAAACAAACAATGAAACAGACCTCTTCAGTCTAATAGACACCAAATTCAAAAAGGAGATACTAGATCATGGACTTGAGGATATGGGCAGGGGGAAGGGTAAGCTGTGACAAAGTGAGAGAGTGGCATGGACATATATACACTACCAAACGTAAAATAGACAGCTAGTGGGAAGCAGCCGCATAGCACAGGGAGATCAGCTAGGTGGTTTGTGACCACCTGGAGGGGTGGGATAGGGAGGGTGGGAAGGAGGGAGACGCAAGAGGGAAGAGATATGGGAACATATGTATATGTATAACTGTTTCACTTTGTTATAAAGCAGAAACTAACACACCATTGTAAAGCAATTATACTCCAATAAAGATTTAAAAAGGAGATAATAAAAATACTGAAGGAATTAAGAAAGGCTATTGACAGAAATGCAGATTATTGTAAAAGGGAACTAGAAACTATAAGGAGGAGCCAAGAAAAATTAGAGAATTCATTTGAAGAGACCAAAGCTGAACTAAAGGTTATGAATAGCAGAATGAATAATGCAGAAGAATGAATAAGTGATCTGGAAGATAGAATAATGGAAATCACCCCATTAGAATGGCAGACAGAAACCCAAATAAAAAAAAAGAATAAAAGCAAAATAAGAGACCTATGAGATAATATAAAGTGTGCCAATCTATGCATAATAGGGATCCCAGAAGGAGAAAAAAGAGAAAAGGGGACTGAAAATGTATTTGAAGAAATTATGGCTGTAAACTTCCCAAACCTAAAGAAGGAAACAGATATCCAGATACAAGAAGCACAGAGGGTCCTGAACAAGATAAACCCCAAAAGACCTATACCGAGACATATTATAATAAAAACAGCAAAAGTTAAAGAGAGGATTCTAAAGGCAGCAAGAGAAAAACAAAGAGTAAATTACAAGGGAACATACATTCATGATAAAACCCTTATGAAAAAAGCTGATAAGGCTATCAGCTGATTTCTTTACAGAAACATTGCAGGCCAGATGGGAGTGGCAAGAGATATTCAAAGTCCTGAAAGGGAAAACTCTGCAACCTAAGACACTCTATCCATCAAGATTATCATTTAGAATAGAAGGAGAGATAAAGAATTTCTCAGACAAGCAAAAACTAAAAGAATACTAAACCTATCCTAAAGGAAATATTGAAAGGTGTTCTCTAAATAGAAAAGAAGTAAGAATCTATAGGAAAGAGAAAATCACATTTGGAAAGTAAATCACTTAAATAAGCCAGCACACACATTAAAAAAAAATCAAAAAATTTCTGTGAAAGCAATGATAATCACAAAGAACAGCAGAAGGATGAACATGAAGATGCAAAAGAGGACATCAAAATTATAAAATGCAGGGAGGAGAGTAAGACAATGTAGATTATTTTCCTAGAATGTGTTTAAGCCTATATGACCACCAGTCTAAAGTAAGTATATATAGAAACAGGTTAACATACTTGAAAAACAGGGCAACCACAAATCAAAAACATACAATAGATTCACAAAACCAAAAAGAAGAGAACATAAGCATAATACAAAAGAAAATCATCAAACCACAAAAGGAAAAAGAAAGGGACAAAGAAGAAATATAAAATCAATGGGAAAACAAGGTTTAAAATGGCAATAAATACATGTCTATCAATAATTACCTTAAATGTCAGTGAACTAAATGCTCCAATCAAAAGACATAGAGTGGCAGATTGGATTAAAAAAACCCACAAAAGCCTATAATATGCTGCCTAGGATAAACGCACTTTAGAGCAAAGGACACACATAGATTGAAAGTGAAGGGATGGAAAAGGTATCTCATGCAAATAGAAATGACAAGAAAGCAGGGGTCACAATACTCTTATCAGACAAAATAGACTTCAAAACAAAGGCTATGAAGAAAGGTAGAGAAGAACGCTATATAATGATAAAAGGATCAATACAAGGAGAGGATATTACACTTGTCAACATATACGCACACAATATAGGAGCACCCAAATACATAAAACAAAAACTAACAGACATTTAAGAGTACAGAAATTATTTCAAGCGTCTTTTCTGACCACAATGGCATGAAATTAGAAATCAACCACAGAAAAAGAAACAAGAAAAAAACAACAACAATTACATGGAGACTAAATAACATGCTACTGAAAAACCAATGGGTCAATGATGAAATCAAAGAAGAAATTAAAAAATACCTTGAGGCCAATGACAATGAAAACACACAATCTATGGGATGCAGCAAAAGTAGTTCTTAGACGGAAGTTCATAGTGATACAGGCCTTCTTTAAGAAATAAGAAAAATCTCAGATAAACAGTCTAACCCATCACCTAAAAGAATTAGAAAAAGAAGAACAAACAAAACCTAAGGTTGGCAGAAGGAAGGAGATAATAAAATCAGAGAGGAAACAAATAAAATAGAGATTAAAAAACAGAAAAAAATCAATAAAACCAAGAGCTAGTTCTTGGTTAACAAAATTGACAGACCTATGGCCAGGCTCACCAAGAAAAGAGAGAAGACCCAAATAAACAAAATAAAAAATGAAAGGGGAGGTATCACAACTGATACCACAGAAATACAAAAATCCATAAGAGAACACTATGAACAATTACATGTCAACAAATTTGACAACCTAGAAGAAATGGACAACTTTCTACAAACATACAGCCCACCAAAACTGAATCAAGAAGAAATAGATAACATGAACAGACCAATCACTAGAAATGCAATAGACTATGTAACAAATAAATAAATAAAACTCCTACAAAGAAAAGTCCAGGACCAGATATCTTCACTGGGGAATTCTACCAAACACACAAAGAAGAACTTATACCACTCCTTCTCTAACTGTTCCAGAAGACTGAAGAGGAAGGAACACTCCCAAAAGCATTTTATGAAGCAACCATCACCATGATACCAAAACCAAACAAAGACACTACTAAAAATGAAAATTAAAGGCCAATATCTGATGAATATAGACACGCAAAAATTCTCAACAAAAATATTAGCAAACCAAATCCAACAACGTAAAAACAACGTAAAAAAGGTCATACACCACAACCAAGTTGAATTCATCCCAGGGTCACAAGAGTGGTTCAACTTACGCAAATCAATGTGATACACCGCATCAACAAAGGAAAGGACAAAAACCATGTGATCATCTCAGTAGATGCAGAAAAAGCATTTGATAAAATTCAACATACATTCATGATAAAACCCTTATGAAAATGGGTATAGAAGGAACATATCTTAACATGATAAAAGCTATTTATGACAAGCCCAGAGCCAATATAATACTCAACAGTGAAAAGCTGAAAGCCTTCCTGCTAAAATCTGAAATAAGACAAGGAAGTCCACTCTCACCGCTTCTCTTCAACATAGTATTGGAAGTCCTAGCCACAACAATCAGAAAAGAAAAAGAAATAAAAAGGTATTCAAACTGGTAGGGAAGAGGTAAAATTTTCATTATATGCAGACGACATGATACAATATATAGAAAACCCTAAAGACTCCACACAAAAACTACTAGAACTGATAAACAAATTCAAGAAGGTAGAAGGATACAATATTAACATACAGAAATTGGTTGTATTTCTTTACACTGAAAATGAAATATTAGAAAGGGAATGTAAACAGTCTCTTCTAAAATTGCATACAAAAAATAAAATGAAATACTTAGGAATAAGCCTCACCAAGGAAGTGAAAGACTTATTTTGCTGAGAACTATAAAACATTAATAAAGGAAATTAAACATGATTTAGAGAAATGGAGAGATAACCCCATGCTCTTGGATTGGAAGAATTAATCTTGTTAAAATGGCAATACTACCCAAAGCCATCTACAGATTTAGTGTGATCCCTATCAAACTACCTATGGCATTTTTCACAGAACTAGAATAATCCTAAAATTTATATGGAATAATAAAAGACCCAGAATTGCCAAAGCAATCCCCTAGAAAAAGAACAAAGCAGGAGGCATAACCCTCCCAGACCTCAGACAATACTACAAAGCTACAGTAAACAAAATGGTGTGGTATTGGCACAAAAACAGATATGCGAATCAATAGAACAGAGTAGAGAGTCCAGAAAAAACCTTACACATCTAAGGTCAAAAGAGTAAGAATATAAAATGGGAAAAAGTCTCTTCAGGAAATGGTGCTGGGAAAGTTGGACAGCTGCATTTAAATCAATGAAGTTAGAACACACCCTCACACCCTGCACAAAAAAAACTCAAACTGGCTTAAAGACTTAAATATAAGATATGACATCATAAAACTCCTAGAAGAGATCATAGGCAAAACATTCTCTGACATAAATCATACAAATGTTTTCCTAGGTCTGTCTCCCAAGGCAATAGAAATAAAAGGAAAAATAAACAAATGGGACCTAGTGAAACTTACAAGCTTTTGCACATCAAAGAAAACCACAAACAAAATGAAAAGACAACCTCCGGTGATCAACCAAATGATGTGACCGACAAGGGCTTAATTTCCAAAATACACAAACAGCACATACAACTCAACAACAAAAAAACAAAGAACCCAATCAAAAAATGGACAGAAGATCTAAATAGACATTTCTCCAAAGAAGACATACAGATGGGCAAGAAGCACATGAACAGATGCTCAACATCGCTAATTATTAGAGAAACACAAATCAAAACTACAATGAGGTACCACCTCACACCAGTCAGAATGGCCATCATTAAAAATTCTACAAATAAATGCTGGATAGGGTGTGGAGAAAAGGGAACTCTCCTACACTGTTTGTGGGAATGTAAATTTGTACAACTACTATGGAGAACAATATGGAGATTCCTTAAAAAACTAAAAATAGAGCTACAATATGATCCAGCAATCCCACTCCTAGGCATATATCCAGAGAAAAACATAATTCAAAAAGACACATACACCCCAATGTTCACTGCAGTACTATTTACAATAGCCAGGACATGGAAGCAATCTAAATGTCCATCAACAGAGGAATGGATAAAGAAGATGTGGTACATACACACAATGGAATATTACTCAGCCATAAAAAAGAACAAAATAATGCCATTTGCAGCAACGTGGATGGATCGAGATTGTCATACTTAGTGAAGTAAGTCAGAGAAAGACAAATATCATATGATATTGCTTATATGTGGAATCTTAAAAAATGGTGTAAATAAACTTATATACAAAACAGAAGTAGAGTTACAGATGTAGAAAACAAACTTATGGTTAGCAGGGGGTGGGGGGGGAATAAATTGGGAGATTGGGATTGACATATACACACTACTCTATATAAAATAGACAACTAATAAGGACATACCGTATAGCACAGGGAACTCTACTCAATACTCTGAATGACCTTTATGGGGAAAGAAGCTAAAAAAAGAGTTGATATATGTATATGAATAACTGATTCACTTTGCTGTACAGCATAAACATAACATTGTAAATCAACTACACTCCAATTAAAATTTTAAAATTTGATACAAATCAATATATCTACAAAATGAAAACAGGCTCACAGATATAGAAAACAGACTTGTGGTTGCCAAGGGGGGGTTAAGGGAGGGAAGGAATGGGAGTTTGGGATTAGCAGAAGCAAACTATTATATATGGGATGGATAAACAACAAGGTCCTACTGTAAAGCACAGGGAACTATATTCAATATCCTGTGACAAACCATAATGCAAAAGAATATGAAAAAGAGTATGTATGTATATAACTGAGTCACTCTGCTGTACAGAAGAAATTAACACAACATTGTAAACCAACTATACTTTAATAAAATCTAAAAAAAATACATTGGAGGCAAAATAAAACCAACCATAATCCTTGGAAAAATGTTAGCAAAACATACACTTGATAGAGGATTACCATCTAGAGTGTGGACAGAACACCTGTATGTCATGTAGAAACAGTATATTTCCCCTTTTCTCCTCTTGATCTTTGAGTTATTGTTATACATTTTACTTCTTCATTGTTCTAAACCCCACATTTTATTGCTGTTTAAGAAGTCAATGATCTTTTATAGATGTAAATAATAAGAAAAAACTATTATTTATTTACATACATATTACCATTTTGGGTGCTCTTTATCGCTTTGCTCAGAAATATGATATCATCTGCTATCATTTTCTTCCAGTCCAAAGGACTTCTTTTAACATTTCTTACAGGTGGGTCTGCTAATAAAATATTCTTTCAGCTTTTGTATGACCCAACAAATCTTTGTTTCACCTTTGTCTTTGAAATATATATTCATTGGATTTAGAAGCCTCCTTTTTTTTCCTTTTAGTACTTTAACAATGTTGCTCCAGTTTCTTGTCACTTGCATTATTTCCAGATGAAATCTGCTGTCATCCTTTGTTTCTCTGTAGATAAAATGTTTTTGCTCTGGATGCATAAGATATTCTCTTTATTGCTGATTCTAAGATATTTACTATTTACCTTGTTATAGGTTCCTTTGTGTTTCTTGGGTTTTGTTTCAAAGTTGCTTGAAATTATTGCATAGCTCACTAATGGTTTATTTATTTAATATTTTGCTTTTTTAAAATGAGCCATTTTCTTTGTTTCATTTTGGATAGTTCCTATTGTTATGTCTTCAAGTTTAGTTATCTTTTTGTCCACAATATTTAGTCTGCTATTAATTCCATCCAGTGCATTTTTCGTCTCCTGCATTATAATTTTCACCTCTAGAATTTCAGTCAGGATATTTTTTTATGTCTTCCATACTTATAATGTTTCATTTTCCTCTCGTTTTCTGAAAATATGGAATACAGTTATAAAAGCTTTTTTTTTCAATTGCTTGTATGCTAATTGAAGCATTTATGTGTGGGTCAGTTTCAATATTTAATTTTTCTTCTTATTGAGGGTTTTTCTGTTGTTTTCATTTATTGACTGGAAATTATTTAATTAGATGACAGACTTTGTGAATTTTACCTTGATAAGTGCGAGATACTTTTGTATTCCTGTTGGAAAGTTTGATCATTTTAGGCCTCACTTTAAAATTTTTAGGTGTGACCATAACCACATTCATTTTGGGATTATTAATCCCTACTGCTGAGGTAAGAGCCTTCTGACTACCCAATTTCTTCTGAATTATAAGATTCTCCAGTCTGGCTGGTGGGAACAGGAGTCAGGAAAACAATGCTAAATGATACAGGCTTTCTTTTTTTTTTTTTTTGCGGTATGTGGGCCTCTCACTCTTGTGACCTCTCCCATTACAGAGCACAGGCTCCGGACGCGCAGGCTCAGCAGCCATGGCTCACGGGCCCAGCAGCTCCACGGCACATGGGATCTTCCCGGACCAGGGCACGAACCCGTGTCCCCTGCATTGGCAGGCAGACTCGCAACCACTGCGCCACCAGGGAAGCCCGATAAGGGCTTTCTTAACAAAGATTGCTGGTACCTGAATGGATGTTTGAATGATAAACAAGCCTAGGGAGTTAAAGACTCTTGGTGTTATTTATATAATTGACTTAGGGACCTTCACACTTTACCCCCCAAAGAGCATTTGTTTATGTTAAAAGGCAAAAGTCTCTCTCCCTCTCTCTGGAGGAGTGGTGGGAGCAGATGTGTCGGCTCTCTTGTATAGGTCCTATGTACACACAGGAGATTTCTGCCCTCACTGCATTACCCTATGGGGAACTGGAGCATGAGAGACTGACAACATATGTTCTCTGAGTAATTAAACATTTTTCTCTGATCCAGAAACCTCATGTTTCCTGTCAAAAAAATTCATAAATATAGATATAAAAACTTAATAATAGGCAGTATTCCCAGTACTGTGTGAGCTCTGAGTACATTTCTTTTAATCCTTTTGCATACTTGTTCCCCAGCCTTGGGTATTTTCATCACAAGCATGCACTGATTAGTATTCTCCTGTATCCCTTTGCAAATCTCCAGAGTTCTCGCTCTGTTTATATTTCTCTCCTCTGGTATTCTGTGCTATGAATCCTAGCTACTTAGGATCTCCCTGGACCCTCAGCTCTGATTCCTCAGCTTAGGGAGCACACCAAGCTTTGCCTGAGTTAGTCCTTACTGTGCCACAACATGAAAATTCTCTAAAAGCAATAAACTATGGCATCAGAGGGCTCACCTCATTTTTTTCTTGTATCTCAGGGTTCACTGTTCTTGTGTCCAATGTGATATATCTTGTCTAGTGTTTTAATTGTTAAGGGCAGGGGAGCGGGTAAATCCAGTACTCTATCTTTGATGGAAGTAGAAGTGATACTGCAGCATTTTCAACAGAGAAAATTGTAAAGAGAACAAACTGCCCATGTCAGTAGAATAAATAAAGACATTTTCAGATAATCATACAGTGATATACACTATAGCCTGAATTTTTAATAAAAAAAATCACATACAATTTTGAGCACCAGAGAAATACATACAGCTGCCTCCTTTATCTCCACTTAGTAAAAGTGAAAAAGTTGTAGAATAACATACATTATCATACAAGATAAATATGTTTCAGAAAGAGGCAAATCAATACTATATACTAATTTTGAATACCTACACATGGAGAATGAGTATACAAACTTCTATTAGAATGATAAGCATCCAACTGAAACATGTTAATCAGATACCTTTTCAGAAAAGCATATATTTACAGTTTTATTTCCTAAGATATTTGTTCAGTACATAGATATCTGATTGTGGCCAAAGGATCAGCTGTCTTCAAAATGTAGCTCTGTGGTGTTTTGTTTGAAATTATTCCAGGAAGCTAAGATTTTCATCTGTTTTTTTTCAACAATGATTTTGTAATCCATATAATATCCTACATAAATCCCTTTCTGCTTATAGTAGCTAAAGTATATTCAGGTCCCTGCAATTAAAGTTTGACTCATAAAACATCATTCAAAAAATGAAGAAATGGAGCATGAAGGATGTGTAAATTTAAATAGGTAGAGATGGGGCAAGATATTTTAGGAAAAGAGAACAGTAGAAACAGAGGAACTGGAACCTTTCCATTTACATTCAAACATTCTCAATTCACTCACATCTTAGAAGAAAGACCCACTTTCCTCTCTATACACTTACACCTGGCTTCTGCCAACTAACTTCCATTCCATTAAAATTATCAGAGAATTTCAATCTTCCACTTACTTGACCTCTAAGTGTGTTCATTATTCCCAATTATAACATTCTCTCTTTCTTGAGCTTATAATACTATATCTGCTGGGTTTCCCCTTTCTATCCGGCCTTCTCTTCTCAGCCTTCAATGCAGGCTCATATATCCGGCCACTTAATAGTGGATTTCTTAAAAGTTTGGTGGTTGGTCCTTCTCTCACTTTACTCTATATCCCTAAGGAATATCATTTATGCCCGTGGTCTCAAATATATTAATGTAAAAATAAATTTCAAATTTCTATCTCTTGCTGTGAAATTTCATATGAACCCCATCTTATATATACAAAAAACTACCTACTAAGTATCTCCAATTAGTAAAGGCTCCTCAAACTCAACATGTCAAAAATCAAAAACATAATTATTTGCTTTCAGCCATCTGCACAAGTTAAGCCCTAATTTTAAAGATGAGGATGATGATACTTTGCCAAAATCAAGTAATTTGACAAAGTCACGAGATCCAAGAATTTAATGAAAAAAATAGGTCTTGACATTTGTCATCATTGGTTAAATATATCATGAATGTATGGATTATAACCCCATTCAGAAATGGTCGTCACTCTCTAACAGTAAAATTACTGGTGCAGTGATGAGAAACGTTGTTGAAATTCTGATTTCCATGAGTGAATCTGGTGGGAATTATAATATTTAAGTGAGTGAAGGCAATTAAAAGACATACATGTATACATTTTTAAAATGGACATCCTTACGATGTCCACTCTCACCTCAACATAGTCTTAGAAGTCCTAGACAAAGCAATTAGGTCAGAAAAAAGTCCTCCAAATTGGAATGGAAAACGTAAAACCATCGTTATTTGCAAATGACATGATATTACATATAGAAAATCCTACAGACTTCACCAAAAAACTGTTGGAACTAATAAACAAATTCAATAAAGTTGCAATATACAAAATCAATAAACAAAAATCTGTTATGCTTCTGTATGCTAATAGCAAACTATCAGAAAGCCCATTTACAATTGCATCAAAAAGGATAAAATACCTAGGAATAAATTTAATCAAGGAGATGAAAGACCTGTTCAGTGAAAACTACAAGACACTGATGAAAGAAACTGAAGTAGATACAAATACATGGAAAGATATTCCATGCTCATGGACTGGAAGGATTAATATTATTAAAATGTCCATACTACCCAAAGTGATCTACAGATTCAGTGCAATCCCTATCAAAATTCCAATGGCATTTTTCACAGAAATAGAAAAAAAACCCTAAAATTTGTATGGAACCATGAAAGACTGCTAATAGTTAAAGTCATCTTAAGAAGAAGAAAACTACAGGCATTATTCTCCCTGATTTCAAACTATTTTACAAAGCTACTGTAACCAAAGGAGTATGGTATTGGCATAAAAACAGACACAAAGAACAATGGAACAGAATAGAGAACCCAGAGATAAACCCAAGCATGTATGGCCAATTAATTTATGACAGAGGAGCCAAGAATATGCAATGGAGAAGGACAGTCTCTTCAATAAATGGGGTTGGGGAAGCTGGACAGCCACAAGCAAAAGAATGAAACTGGACCACTACCTAACACCATACACAAAAATTAACTCAAAATTGATTAAAGATTTGAATGGAAGACCTGAAACCATAACACTCTACAAGAAAGCATAGGTGGTAAGCTCCTTGTCATAAGTCTTGGTGATGATTTTTCAATCTGACACCGAAAGCAAAAGCAATAAAAGAAAAAATAAACAAAGGGGACCATTTCAAATTAAAAAGCTTTTGCACAGAAAAGAAAACTGTCAACAGAATGAAAAGGTAGCTACCAAATGGGAGACAATATTTGCAAATGAGACATCTTATAAGGGGGTAATATCCAAAATATATAAAGAACTCATAAAACTCATAAAAACTCAAACAATCCAATTAAAAACTGGACAGAGGATGTGAATAGACATTTTTCCAAAGAAGACATACAGAGGGCCGAGAGGTACATGAAAAAAAAAGCTCAACATCACTAATCATCAGGGAAATTCAAATTAAAACCACCAGTGGTTGATATCTCATCACCTCACACCTTTTAGAATGGCTATTCTCAGAAAGGAAAGAAATAAATTTTGGCAAGAACAGGGAGAAAGAACCCTAATACACTGTTGGTGGAAATGTAAATTGGTGCAGCCACTATGCAACACACTACTGAGGTTCGACAAAAAATTAAAAATAGAACTACCATATGATCCAGCAACTCCTCATCTGGGTATTTATTAGGTGAAAACAAAAATGCTAACTAAAAAAGATATATAAAGCTCTTGCTCACTGAAGCATTATTTACAATATCCAAGATATAAAAATAACCTAAATATCCATCAACGTATGAATTGATGAAAATGTGACACACACACACACACACACACACACACACACGCACACGAATACTACTCAGTCATAAAAAGAATGAGATCTTGCCATTTGTGACAACATGGATGTACCCTGAAGGCACTATACTAAGTGAAATAAGTTAGACAAAGACAAATACTGTATATCTCATTTATACATGGACTATTGAAAAAAATCCAACACTCCCAAAACAAACAACTCTCCCATCCCTGAACTCATAGAGAGAACAGATTTGTGGTTGCCAGAGGTGAGGTTTAGAAGGTGGACAGAATGGGTGAAGGTCAAAAGGTATAAACTTCCAGTTTTAAAATAAATAAGTCCTGGAAATGTAATGTACATCACAGTGACTAGAGTTAAGAATCCTATATTGAATATTTGGAAGTTGTTAAGAGATTAGATCTTAAAATTCTCATCACAAGAGAGATTTGCAACTATGCATGGTGAGGAATGTTCACTTATTGTGGTGATCATTTTGCAATATATACCAATATTTAATTCTCATGTTGTACACCTGAAACTAATATCATGCTATATGTAAATTATATCTCAATAAAAAGGAACATCCTTAGGATGGTTTAATTTGGGGAAATTATTAATAAATTAGAAATGTTACAGGAAAAGATGAGAAGACAGGTAAGAGCAGATATTATTTAGGATCTTATTAAATATAGGAATGTAATAGTTGTTTTTTGTGTTGTGTTGACAAATAGCTTGCTGTCATGAATGACTGATTAATCTGTGATAGAGTAATAGTAGAGAATTAATATATGTTCCATGTGGAGATTAGATTTTTTTGAGTAATATCAAAAAAAATTTAAAATTACAAAGAACAATTCAACAAAACTGTATTTTCATAACACATAGATAACAATGTTTTGTTATGTTTGCTTTTTAAAGAAATCAAACAATATAGATAAAACTAAAGTCTCCATGTGTTCACTGTTCTTATTTGTAGACAACAGAACCCACTCTATTGAGTTTAAACAGAAAGGGGCTTTTAAAAGGGTAATAAGGTAGTTCACAGAACCTCACAGTGGGTGGAGTACCAGGCTTGGATGCTACATAGCCAGGATCAATGCAGCTAGAATACCTGACCAGCCATACCACGGGGCTCTTATAGCAGAAGCATTACTGCTGTTGCCACCTGTTACTCAGTACCTATGATGTTAGAGATTCGAAGCTAAAATTTTGCTAAAATGCCTCAGAAGAATCACATGCTTTCACCATCATGCATTTCCCCAAGCAGAACTGCCTCTCACAAAGCTCACTCCCCTGTTGCAACTGCACACAGGGTCTCTGCTTGGCAGAACCTAGGTCATACAAAGAATATCAGCTGCAAGACAAACTAGAAATGGATAGCATGAGTGTGGAGCAGCCAATCAACAGTATTTCTCTAGTCCCTTTGATCATCACTACTAGTCCCTTTTTCCCTGTAACCCTATACCCGCCCTCTCACAGAAGTAACCAATGTACACATTAATCTGTAAATAATATACATTAATTAATTAATTAATTAATTTTTGCGGTACGCGGGCCTCTCACTGTTGTGGCCTCTCCCGTTGCGGAGCACAGGTTCGGGATGCGCAGGGTCAGTGGCCATGGCTCACGGGCCCAGCCGCTCCGCGGCATGTGGGATCTTCCTGGACCCGGGCACGAACCCGTGTCCCCTGCAATGGCAGGCGGACTCTCAACCACTGCGCCACCAGGGAAGCCCCAATAATATACATTTTAAATTTACATACACTGCATTTTGTTTACATGTTTCTATAATTGGATTTCTCTTTTTCACATATTTCAGACCTATTCATTATGATATATTATTCATTGGTAAACTCCATCTAAATGTATCCCATTTTTTCATTCACTTTTGCTGGATAGTTTATCTTTTTTATTATTATAAAAACTGGTAAAATTAATATCATTATACATATTTCCTCGGGCACATTTACACAAATAACTGAAAAAAAAAATTCCCTGGAGGTAAAATCACCTAAGGCCATTTATTACAAATATAGCTTCCCAGCCTCCTCCATAACAGTCAAGGGGCAAGGAGCAAACTTGGAAAACCAAAAAAAAAAAAAGCTGCAAAAGGTTAAATTACAAGGAGACTATTTTCAGAAGTAAAGGTATAGGTCGTGGGGGGGATAACTTTTTCTGTAAAGGGCCAAACAGTAAATATTTTAAGTTTCGTGGGCCACAATCTGCTATAGTCTTCCTTGTTTTCTCTTTTACAACACTTCAAAAATGTGAAAAACATTCTGAACTTAAAAGGGCTTTGCAAAAACAGGCTGGTAGTTTGCTGACCCCTGGTTTGGTGATGCGAGGAATAGTACAGTTATTTGGAATCAGTAGCAACTGAGCTTTTACTACCCAGATCTGAAGGGAAGAGACAGGTTACTGGGAGTTGAAAAGAGAAAGGGTATCCTCTGGAGTCAGATACATGGCTTGAGGGGAACTGTGAGAAAGCCTGCCTATGGAGACCTTCCAGGAAGGAATTAAATATCTGAACCTCTCTCCTCTGAGTTCCTGCCAGTGCTCCTCATTCGGCTATGCCAACCCTGAAGCCAGGGGCAATAGAGTCCTGTTATGCCACCAAGTAGTCCAGCCTTCTGGAACAGACAGTAGGGTGGGCAAAGTGGAGAGTGGGTTTGGAGGAATGAACAGAAGGTATCGAGGAGGCTTCCATTCACTATTCTGAGACGGTATAGCTGGGATGGAACTTGGGTACTGGTGGTTTTAACAAATAACCCAGGTGATGCTTACCAAAGCTTGAGAAACACTGTTCAAGGGTATACAACTAGACGTGAAATTGCTGGATCACAGTGTATGTGAATTATCCATTGTAGAGCTAAATTATTCTCCGAAGTGACCATATCAATTTAATTTACACCATCAACATACAAAAACAACTAATTTCCCCTTTTAATCTGACCAAATACTTAATATTGCCAAACTTTTCCATTTTTGCTGATTTAATGGGTGAAAAATGGAATATTCTTTGGTTTCGTTTTCAATAACATTTATGTGATTTCCAGTGAAGGTGAACATATTGTCATATATTTGTCATTCCAATCTCTCTCCTTTTTTTTTAACGATTTATTTTATTATTTATTCATTTTATTTTATTTTTCGCTGTGTCAGGTCTTAAGTGTGGCATGAGGGATCTTCGTTGAGGCATGCAGGGTCTTTCATTGGGGCGTGCAGGTTTTTTTTGCGGCACGCGGGCTTCTCTCTAGTTGTGGCATGCAGGTCTTCTCTAGTTGTGGCACACAGGCTCCAGGCCACGTGGGCTCTGTAGTTGTGGTGTGCTGGTTCCAGAGTGCATGGGCTCTGTAGTTTGTGGCACGCAGCTCTAGTTGAGGTGCACAAGCTCAGTAATTGTGGCATGCAGGCTTCGCTGTCCCATGGCATGTGGGATCTTAGTTCCCTGATCAGGGATTGAACCTGCAATCCCTTGCATTGCAAGGCAGATTCTTTACCACTGGACCACCAGGGAAGTCCCTTCCTTTTCGAATTTATGTTCTTTGCCCATTTTTCTATTATATTATTTTTCTTGTTATATTATTTTCTCAATTGGTCAAAATTCTTTACATATTCTGGATATAACTCTATGTCTAATATATACTACAAACACCTTTTCCTCGTCTGTGGCTTATTTTTTTTTTTCATTCTGTTGATGTTGTCTTTTGCCATATAGAATCTAAAAATTTGTATGTATTTTTTTGATTTATACTTTATGACCTGTTATGACTTTTCCTATTAAAATTTCATTAACGTGTTCCACTACTTTCTTATAATGTCATAGTTTTATTTATCATTCTTAATATATCTGAATTTTTTTCCAAAAATAAAGATATACTAAAAGGCATACAAAATTATGCTGAATTAAACTACAGATAAATCAGTATTCCTTGAATTTAAAACTCATTTGAAAGACTTAAATTTTTCTTAGGGCCAACATGAACAAATAATTATATAGCAGATGTTTGAAAATGCCAATTAAGAGAATTTTGAAAGAAAGGAGATACTCGGTTTTGGCAGTCTTTGGTTAAAATAAAAAATAATGCACTAAAGTAAGAGAAAGTAAAAGCAATTTATTCCAGTTAGTATCAATAATGAAAAAATATTTCTCAATGTAGTATTATTATCATGTATTGTAAGAACACTCTAATATAAAGATGTGCAAGTTTAGTCAACTGGCCAACAAATAACCTGTTATTTTTATTAGAATTTATGGAAAAGAGGGTGCTTTTAAGAAACGGAAAATAATATTAAGGTAATATTTTTGGAATCTTGTCAAAATTCTGCACTGAGCAGCTACCTCTACCTCAAACATCCCAAGTTTCTACTGAAACAAGAGAGTGAATTGAAAATTCATGTGATAGTAAGAGTTCTGGAATAAAAAAGAATTAGTAGTAAACCAGAAAATTGTGAGGAAATCCTGGAAACTATAAAGTAGGTGGAATCAGATTAATGAAAGAAAAGGAAAAAGATCAGGGGATGCCACACAGTTTTCCCCCAAACAGAGGCATAAACACTCCTTCTTTGGGGAGCACCCTTACTGCTCCAAGCTCAAAGTCAGCAAAGTGCTGGATAATTATTTATAGACTCACTGTGTTAGTCTGTTTGGGCTGCTATAACAAATACCTTAGACAAGGTGGCTCAAACAATAAACATTTATTTCTCACAGTTCTAAAGGCTGGAAAGTCCAAGATCAAGGCGTCAGGAGATTCAGTGTCTGGTGAGGGCATGCCTCCGAGTTAATGGTGAAAGAGGAGAAAGAGCTCTCTGGGGTATTTTATAAGGACACTTATCACTTTCCCAAGGCCTCACCTCAAAATACCAACACAGTAGGGACTAGGTTTCAACATGTAAATTTTGTGGGGGACACAAATATTCAGTCTGTAGCACCCACACTCTGTAGTGTGGCTGCCTGGTACCTCTCCTTCACAGGCAATCTTCCATCTTCAGTTCTGTATATCACTCTGAATCTTCCTAGTGAATTCCTTATTCTTCTTAAGTTAACCTTTTCCTTGTAACCAAAATATCCTAACTTTACAGAAAACCAACCCAGGCATCTATGGTAATCAACCTAACTCTTCAATCATTAAAAACACCTGAACTGAACGAGGACCATACAACAATTGGAGAAAACTAACAGCAAAAAACTTATTAACCAAGATGAGCAAAAAGAAAAACTGACCTCAGACTTAACAAAAGCACAAAAGACGAAGTTATAATTATAAAACATAAAATAAGTATTACAACCTTGACTGTGAAAAAATACATATAACAAAAATAAGTCTAAAGAGATGGAAGTGGTTGGATGTATAAAATGTGTTCAGTCTTTCGTAGTGGGAAGTCAGCAAACTCATTTTTTTTATTTTTACCTTGAGATATCTGGTTTTCCTTAATTAACAGTAATCTTTTGATGTTCCAACTATCTGGTCTTTGTTGCAGAAACTCCTATATACCCTGGCTGCTGCCTTTGCCTTTTCAGAGCAGTCAGAGTTATCTGAGATGCTGTGTCCCTGGCTTAAGTCCTCAGTTTTGCCTGCCAAATAAAACATAACTCTCAACTTCTAGGTGGTGCATGTTTTTCAGTCGACACCTAGTAGCTCCTCTCAGCTAGACAAAAAGTCTTCTAAGACTCTTAATGTCATCCCACAGCCCTCACATTCTGTGCAAGGTAGAGAGGAGACTGTCTTGAGAAATTATGCATGTGGCATGTTGGGGCACATAGTGACTTCCAATCAGATTCACAGGGAAACACAAAGTTTTTAAGAGAATTATAAAAACTCTTTGATATTGAAATTCAAGCGAGAGAAGTACTACTATGTTATTTAAACTTGTAATAGTCAATGCCAGAAAAATCTAGAAACCAGGAACTGCCTAAAGCAACTACTTCAGGGAGACATGGATTTGAAGGAGGGAAAAACAGGAGGATTTTAAACTGTAGACTCTTTTGCATGGTTTGAGTTTTTCAAACTACATCTAGCTATTAATTTAATGGGTCATTTGTAGAGATGTGGATGGACCTAGAGTCTGTCATACAGATTGAAGTAAGTCAGAAAGAGAAAAGCACAGAGAGCTCAGCTCGGTGCTCTGTGATGACTTACATGGGGGCGGGAAGGGGGGAGGGAGGTCCAAGAGGCAGGGGATATAGATATACATATACCTGATTCACTTCATTGTACAGCAGAAACTAAGACAACATTGTAAAGCAATTTTACTCAAAAAAAAAAACTAAACCTAGTTTAAATATTAAAATATAAGTTGTATTATACAAAAGATGCATTTTATTAGTTCACACCTGCTTATGTTTAGTTTATTTTTTTAACATCTTTATTGGAGTATAATTGCTTTACATTGCTGTGTTAGTGTCTGCTCTATAACAAAGTGAATCAGCTATACATATACATATATCCCCATATCTCCTCCCTCTTGCGTCTCCCTCCCACCCTCCCTATCCCACCCCTCTAGGTGGTCACAAAGCACTGAGCTGATCTCCCTGTGCTATGCAGCTGCTTCTACTAGCTAGCTATTTTACATTTGGTAGTGTATATATGTCCATGCCACTCTCTCACTTCGTCCCAGCTTATCCTTCCCCCTCCCCATGTCCTCAAGTCCTCTATGTTTATGTTTTGTTTTTGTTTTTGTTTTTTGCGGTACGCGGGCCTCTCACTGCTGTGGCCTCTCCCGTTGCGGAGCACAGGCTCCGGACGCGCAGGCTCAGCGGCCATGGCTCACAGGCCCAGCCGCTCCGCGGCATGTGGGATCTTCCCGGACCAAGGCATGAACCCGCGTCCCTTGCATCGGCAGGCGGACTCTCAACCACTGCGCCACCAGGGAAGCCCTATGTTTATGTTTTAAATAAGAAATTATATCAATTTAGGCTAGGATATCCAGAAACCTCATTCTTGACCAATGACTCTTCCCCAAGGGTCCACAAGTAGGAAATACACACACAAGAGGCAAAGAAAAGCAAACAGAAGGCAAAGTAACACTTTAGTCTCAGCTGTGGTCTTATTCTACAGACTAGTACTCAACATGGTGACGCTAGCTATCTGGGCTGTGACATACCTGGTAGATACTTCCTTCCTTAAATAATCTGGGAATCAGTCAAACAGGCTGTGAGGCAGGCTTGTTCTGTTTTTCCCTACCTATGCCAGAGTCAGGTCATACACGCTGATGCGACAGAAGTTTAATCCCAAGCCCACTTGCCATCACCAGAGAATTGGAAGCCTCAGAGTCAAGAGCCCAAGAGAAAAATAATTCCCCTCCTGCCAAACTGATGTAGGGAGGTGAAGCTTACCTGGGAGAGCGAGCTGCCTCTACCTCCTCCACTTTGAAGCGGCTTCCAGCCCTTCCAGTTTCAGTCACGTGGAAGCAAACAGCAGGAGGAGGAGGCAAGAAAGATCCCACTCACGTGTTGCAACTGTTTCACCCAATGGTTTTCAGCCTGGCTATACATAGTAATCACCTGGGAAACTTTAAGCTAAGGTCTGGGCTATATCCCAGAAGTTGATTTAACTGTTCTCAGGTGCCTTGGACATTAGGCGTGTTAAAATTTCCCCAGGTGGGGTATGGATTGACAATTCTGAAACTGCTTTTTTCTGTATACTGGAGTCAAAAAAATAAGTAAATGTTTGGTGGATGGTGGCTGTCACTTTTCTCAGTCGGAGACGAAAGTTATAGATAAGCAAGAAGGGAAGGCTAGAATGAATCTTGTGGGCTGGAGTTGGAGACATCACTACGAAGTCATGTTTAGCTACACACAGCACACACACAGAGACACAGGTGAACAGTACAGAATTACAGATATGTGTTTATACATAGACTAATATACAAATACGTATTAGTTCTGTTCGCTGAGGCAATGAGCATTCCCAGTTCCTAGATCTTGATTTCTAATTATCATTCCCCCTATAAAAGCAACTACGTCACTTTAAAGAAATGGTAGGGAAAATACAAAATAAACCTAGGGCATTTTGTACCACCACAAAGTCAGGTAGTGTTCAAAAAATAAAAGGATGGGGTCATGTTAAAGGGACATAGGAACCAAACTGAAAGGACTCCCAATGGCCAAAGCTGGAAATATTTAAGAAACAAAATAAATAACAGTGTTCGATTATGACTCAAAATGTGAAATGAACACACCTGAGTCCATACTGATACAATTAAACAAATGAATTAATAAGTGAGGAGAAAAAGACAAATCTTTCTTACAGAATAGTTCCAAGTAATTTATTTAGATACTACCCCTTGCAGGAGGTGGAGATTGAATTCATCTCTCACCTGCTGACGGTGTGCTAGACTTCGTGACTTGTTTCCAAAGAATAAAGTAGGGAAAGGGAAAAATAATAACTATTTAAGTGGAGGAACCCGGAAAACACTAAGTGATGAAGGTTAACATTGCCTGTGAAGTCATGTGGCTTTCAAGGGTCCTCTGATGTAATGAGAAGGGCATTTCACCCCTGTGGTACCCTTTTCATAAACTATAATTCTAGTCTAATTGTGAGAAAAATATCAGACATACCCAAATTGAAGGATGTTCTACTAGTATTAGAACTAGTACTAGATGACCTACTAGTACTCCTCAAGACTTTCAAGGAAAGCAAGGAAAGAAACTTTCCTTGAGGAGATTGGGAGACATAATATCTCAATGCAGTGGATTGGATCCTAGAAGAGATAAAGTAAAACCTGGTGAAATCTGAGTGAAGTGTGGATTATAGTTAATAGTAATTTACCAATGTTAGTTTCCTAATTTTGACAAATGTACCACAATAATCTAAGATGATAACATGAGAGGAAACTGAAAGGGGGTCAGGGGTATAGGAGAACTCTCTGCATTATGTCTGCTACTTTTCTGGAAATCTAAAATTGTCCCCAAATAAAATTTTATTTAAACACCAACAACATAAATGACAACAAAACAAAGCAGATTAAGTATTGACCAAAAAATGCCCATGCCAGAAGAGTAAGTAGAGATGTGCACAATGATCTTAATAAAGTTCTGACAATGTGGGAAAAGCAAACACCCCACATGATTCAAATAGCAACTAAATTTGAGAATCCCTGTTTCAACCCCTTTGAAAGTTCTGTCACTAGAGCATGTGACCAAATGATTGATCTCTGATTTTGATCAAACATTTCTCCCTGTTGAAGTGGAAGGAGGAGGAGTCTTGGGGAAGTGAATATAAGGTCCTTGAACTACTTACTACACAGGCCAGCAATCTATATCAGGGTTGTGGAGGAACATTGAGGGTTGTAGACATTTAATTTTTCTTATTTTTACCTGATAGGCTCTTCAGGCATATTTAGGAAAACATAGGAGAACTCAGAATTAAATCAGCACTGGCTTGCAGTGGGAAACAGTATTGATAGTAAGGAGATACCCATTTCAGCAATTTAAGCAGGTTCCAGAGAAACAGAATGAAGGAGCATGCTCTGTGTGTGTCCAGTGGTTAACATTTTCTTGTCATGGCACATAGAGAGCATTTAATGCACATTTACTGAATAAATGGCTTAACGTCTTCCAGTGGTCAGTGCAAGAGATTAGAAAAAAAAAGATTTCCTGAACTTGAATCACAAAGACATTACTCATGAGATAAAATGGCAGCATGCACTTTAAAAAGATGTACAGTCTGGCAAGTTAGAAATGTATAATAATGTCCTGTTTATACTACTTCAGCCAACCTTTGTAATTATGTACTGTTTTATGGGGGAAAAAGAAGAAATGCTCTTAAGATGAGGAAAAGCTCCTTTTTTTCCCCCCAAGGATTTATTTAATTTCACTTCCTGAGGTACAGAGGGATTTTCAGAAAGCACAACCCTCCCTCTTTACATATCAGTGAAAAATACACTTTCTTAGAGCTTAAGAATTCCTGCCATTCCCTAGGAAATGTGGTAGGACACTTAACTTTATTCCAAAGGCCAAACCCATTTTGGCAGGTGATATCATGGCTTATGTTTTCTTGGGGAGAAACAAGATGAAAATACATCAGAGAGAGGAAAGAAGAAAGAGGAGGGAGAGTGATTTAGGAATGAGTGGTGAGCTGTGAAGCAGGAAGAACCAGACGGTTCCAAAGGAGAATTAAGAGTCAGCCTTTCATCAGGGAAACTGGTCCTGGCCTCAGAGGAGGTGTGGAAAGGACAAGGGGCAAGGAACATGCCTTGAGAAGATTTGGTCCAGGACCTCTCCAAGGAAAATATTTTATAAAAGTTAAACAAGGAAAAAGATATCTGGGATTTGTCATTCCCCCAGAGCCTTTTGTATTTTTTTTTTTTTTTTTTTTTTTTTTTTTGCGGTACGCGGGCCTCTCACTGCTGTGGCCTCTCCCGTTGCGGAGCACAGGCTCCGGACGCGCAGGCTCAGTAGCCATGGCTCATGGGCCCAGCCGCTCCGCGGCATGTGGGATCTTCCCGGACCGGGACACGAACCCATGTCCCCTGCATCGGCAGGCGGACTCTCAACCACTGAGCCACCAGGGGAGCCCAGCCTTTTGTATTTTGAGCTGAGAAAAAGAGGATTGAGGCAAGGTAGGTTCACCACAAATAGAAGTGCTCATAAGGTGCCCACTCCCCAAATTCCCGAGCACATCGAGCACACAGGGCAAATGTGGGAAGCTGGAGGGATGGAAAATGTAACCCAAGGATGAAAGGAGGGAACAATGGGTGTATTTATCAACCTCAAACTAAGCATCGTAGAATTTGTTTTCCCAGATCTTGACCATAATGGAAAAATCTTTCATTATCAGAAATGAGATCTAATAAATGGTTCCTTTTTTTCACTACTGGCATTTTTTTGACATACAAAAAGCTGTGTATAATAAATGTATACAATTTGATAAGTTTGGAGATAAGTATGCTTCCATGAAACCATCACCACAATCCATGCCACAAACCTATCCCTAACCTCCAAAATTTCCTTCTGCCCTCTTTTATTATTTTGTAATAAGAACACAGAACAAATTTATCCTCTTAGAAATTTTAAAAATAATCAGTGGTTCTTTATAGGTCAGGTAAGTGAGTTAAATGGAGGGCTGAGGGCTAAATGACTGTCAAGTGTATGGAATCACTGGTGAAGTCTGAATAACAATATGAGAATCCAATGGATATGAGTCAGTGTCTTCTTTCAGGACAAACTGCAAGAAGGTAATTTTTTAAAAAAAATTAAACTAAAAGCTCAATTCCTTGGTTCAAAGTATCCTATCTCCCTTTTTCTGAAGGCAATTTGGCATGCTTAAAAATTCAATAAAAGGGGCTTCCCTGGTGGCGCAGTGGTTGGGAGTCCGCCTGCCGATGCAGGGGACACGGGTTCGTGACCCGGTCCGGGAGGATCCCACGTGCCGCGAAGCGGCTGGACCCGTGAGCCATGGCCGCTGAGCCTGTGCGTCCGGAGCCTGTGCTCCGCAACGGGAGAGGCCACAACAGTGAGAGGCCCGCGTACCGCAAAAAAAAAAAAAAAAAAAAAAATTCAATAAAAGATTAATTAAATCACATTGGAGCTTCAATACTAGGCTTTATTAATCAATAATTATTTGCTGACTATCCACTATGTCTCAGGCACTGTATGAGGCACAGGGGATACTAGGGCAAACAAGAAAGAACATCATCTCTAATTTCCTAACTTGTAGTCATCTCCCAATTAGCAACAGAATCTTTGAGAATGACATGGATTTAGCTCTCATTTCAGAATCTGTAGAAAGTATAGCTCCAAATTTCTGGTAGTGCGTGTCTGGGATTCTGACGTAATCATAAATGTTATACTTGGAGAGAAGGTCTGAGTTATAAAAAGATGAAACATATGCCTCTATCCATCTCCATTAAGAACACAGACATGTTGGAATTGTGCAAATGGTTAAGAACAGTTCTACTAAACTTGACTGGTCTCTTACATTTTGGAGTGAGTATATCACCTTTGGAGATCATTGCTTTTCTTTTTTTTAACATCTTTATTGGAGTATAATTGCTTTACATTGTTGTGTTAGTTTCTGCTCTATAACAAACTGAATCAGCTATACGTATATTTATATCCCCATATCCCCTCTCTCTTGCGTCTCCCTCTCACCCTCCCTATCCCACCCCTCTAGGTGGTCACAAAGCACTGAGCTGATCTCCCTGTGCTATGCGGCTGCTTCCCACTAGCTATCTATTTTACATTTGGTAGTGTGTATATGTCCATGCCACTCTCTCACTTCATCCCAGCTTACCCTTCCCCTCCCCATGTCCTCAAGTCCATTCTCTACGTCTGCGTCTTTATTCCTGTCCTGCCCCTAGGTTCTTCAGAACCTTTTTTTTTTAATTCCATATATATGTGTGATCACTGCTGTTTTAAATAAAGCTGTGGGAGCTTGTGAAATTATTTATCCTCTGAGCCTCAGTTTCCTAGTCTGTAAAACTGGGATAATACCTACCTTACAGAGTAGTCATATGACTAAGTATAATATCAGTCTAGTGCTGGGTGTACAGTTGATCCTCAAAATGGTTGATTTTTCGCCATTAAATGGCTGATTGATGAAGTGGCAATTCTTCTATATTTGGAAATATTCACACCTGAGGGGCTGGAATGAGTAATTACTGACAGAGATGATGTAGAGACAAATCATTCATCAGGAAGGACTAAAACACATCTGTACTGCTTTCCAACTCTGAGATTCTATAAAAGCCTTGATTGGATGTTGCCATGGAACTACGGTTTCTTCTTTCTTAATAAGCGAGTGTGGACACCCAATCTCCTTTAGAGGTTCAGATGGGCCTAGTTGTTTATTAAGCGTCTGCCTTGGGAGGCACATTCCAGGTGCTTCTAATACATTATGTCATTCAATCCTCCCAACACCCTAGTGGGAAAGGGATTTTAAAGATGTAAAAAAAAGCCTCAGCAATATAAAAATTCAATGTAAATTCAGTATAATATTTAATGTAAAAATTCAAAAAAAATTCAATATCAACTCAATGAGTGAAGGAGTGAGAGTCTGAACTCAAGACTTTCTCCTAATTCAAATCCACATCTTTCCTCTCTTCAGTATTCAGGTTAAGATGTGGTTAAATTGGAACTTGATTTATTTGGCAGAAGGGGCCGTAAGTAATGGGTATTTTTAAACTTTTAGCCCTTGGTAACCAAAGTCTGCATATCCATTGCTAATTTCATGTCAGCAAGGGCCACCTGTGTTTCTTGCTGTTGCTGAGGCTACTTGGACAGTATTTTGCCCATTGGGTTCTGGGAGCACAGGTGTGGGAGCTAGAGTAAAAGCCAAAAAATCTAATGACTTTCAACTCCCAAAGCATGAGGCTCTGGGCTCTCAAGCCCTCAACTGAAGACACAGTGGAAATAATGAGAAGCAGCTGCATTGTTTTCCATCACTTTTAGGTTTATAAGCGTTCAGGGCAAAGGAGGTCATTGTAAATCATGTATTTTGTAAGTCACTGGTGTATTAGAAGAGACTTTTAAATATGTGTCAGGTCATAGTTGAATATGAAATGTAAATTGCATTTAAATTTTCTCATCAAGCCTGAAGAAAACAATTTTGCCCAGAGCCGTCCATCTGTAAGTTTAGCAAACCAGGCACCAGCTATATTTCATAACAGGCTGGAGAGATACCCCAGAAAACAAGGGTGCTCTGGCAGAAGTGCTAATTCTCATTAGGTCAACTGTGGATGGGAAGAATTCCTCTGTGAGCCTTTGCAGCCCATTTAGCCACAGAGGAAGCTCAGTATAAAGTTCTCTTTTCCTAAGTGACCAACAGAGGCTGAAAAAGTTGAAAACAAAGGAAACCAGCTCTCTTTTCAAAGGTCAGCTGGGCTCTGGTTGTTAAACCCACAACATCTAGCAGATTATATTTAGACACTATTTTGCATACTGAACTCTAGTTTTGCATGAACCATTTGTAGCACGGAAGGCATTATGTGTAGAAGACAAAACCCTCAAACAAAATAATTTCTACTGCCTCTGTGTAAGAAGTAAACGAATCCTACTCCAGTATTTGCTATGATCTCTGTGTTGTTGGGATCTTGTGCAGTTGCTATGGAAATGCCAGGATCCCAAAAGAACATAATTTCCACTAGTACTACAAAAATGACCCCACTTAGCACAGTGAATTGATTGATCTCTGCCCTGTAATTTGGCAGAAGTCTCAAAGGCCTCCCATCTCTCTCACTGTTCTTTCTTATGAAATGCAGTTGGCTCAAAGAGCTTGTGTTAGAGAGTATTAAAGAAATGCACTGGTTGAGCTAAAAGCTAAAGCATGTATTTAAGGCAGCACATTTTTTTAGAATTATAATATCAAGTGATGTTTCATTTCTAGTGTAAGTTTAGGAATGTGAAATGGTTAACCAGCCACAATTGGTAGCATGCCATTTATTTTATTTCTCAGTGAGAGACTATCATTTGTTATCCATTGCAAATTTATTCTGAGGCTCCAAAGGTAAGCAGAGGAAAAAAATGTTTAGTGTCTAGGTCACGTTTGAATTGGCTAGGAAATCACAGAAGCAAAACAGATGAGTTGTTACCAGATTTGGTATTTTCATCATTTGGAATACGTCTAAACTCATTACTGTTCTTACTGCACTTTTCATCAGAGGAATTATATACACAAATTAGATACCACAGTGATCTGAATATTAGAGAGCTGAGATCCACTCTTCCCTATTTGCTGATGGGCAGTGAGCTGTCAAGGAGGCAAAGAACCCTGCCAGGGAATGAGGGGAATAATGTTTTGTTTCAAGTTGTATTGTTTTCTTCCATACCTGGGCTACCCAATTACTTTCCAATGTCTTTGACAGCCTCCCTACTTAGTTTAAAGATGTAGTCCTTCTTTGCCTGCCATTTCATCACAGCTGCCCTCACCCCCCCGCCCTCAGCCACCCAGCACCAACCTATTCAAATTCTACCTTCTATAAGTCCCAGATCAGATTGCAAGTTCTTTGTGATGCTGTCTCAGCTAGTACAGCCAGCATCATTAAAATTTCTACATATAAAACTTTTTTCCAAACCACCAAGCCACTTATACTCTATGGCATTCACTGAGTTTTCCCCCAGTGAATCTAATAGCCTCTTTTAGTTTCCAGTCTTATCAATATCTCTGCATCATTTAGCATCATTCACCAGACCTCTGTGCCCATGCCTGTTGTGATTCTGTCCTCTCTTGTTGCCCCTTATCTCTGTTAATGCTCTTTCTCGGGTCCCCTGCTGTCTTCCCTTCCTTTCCACAACATTTGTTCATTCATTCATGAAACAAACATTTACGGGGCACTTATCAAGTTCCAGGCTAGATGCTGAGGATCTGCAGATACAATGATGAACAAGGTGTGCTCCTCCTCCATCAAGAAGTTTACAGTCTAAAGTAGAAGAAAGGTCAGCAGATCAGCAATTGTTGCTTGATGATTCCTTTTGTAGACGTGTGTGAAGTCTACTGCTAATGAGAGCACAGAGGAAAAGGTTCTAAAATCCAGGTAGGAGAAGGAACAAAGGAAGGCTTCCTAGAGAAGGTGACCATTTAGCTGAGTCTTGATGAAGGGGTAAAACTTACTCAGATGAAGGAGAGAGTGTTTTTCAGGCACAAGGAACAGAATGTGACAAGACATAAACACATGGAATAGCACGTTGGGGAAATAAGGAGCTTGTGGATTGGGAGGCAGTGTGGTGTAGCGGGGAAGATTATAGTCCCTGGAGTTGGAAATGGAATTGGATCCTGGACATATGACCATGGACAAATTGCCTAATCTCAGAGAGCCTCAGTTTTATCATCTATAATATGGGAATAGTAATATCTACTTGTGGTGCTCTGGGAGGGTATTTTAACGATAAATAACATAAGGCACCTGCATCAGACGTGGCAACCAAGTAGACACCCAGAAAACTGTAACTATCATTATTATGGTGATGATGATGTGATGGTTAGTTTTATGTGTCAGCTTGGTTAGGCTACAATGCCCAGATATTTAGTCAAATGTTATACTGGATGATTTTTGCAAAGGTATTTTTTGGATGAGATTAACATTTAAATTGGTGGATTTGAGTAAAGCAGATTACCCTCCATAATGTGGGTGGGCCTCATCCAATCAGTTGAAGATCTTAAGAGAACAAAGACTGACCTTCCCTGAGCAAAGGGGAATTCTGCCAGCAGGCAATCTTTGGCTTGAACTTCAACTCTTCCCTGAGTCTCCGGCATGCTGGCCTACCCATCAGTTTTGGACTCATCAAGCTCTCCACAATAGCGTGAGCCAATTCCTTAAAATAAATTTCTCTCTCTCTCTCCACACACACACACACACACACACACACACACACACACACACACATGCAGTTGGTTCTGTTTCTCTGGAGAACTGTGACTGACACAGATGGGTTACCTGAACCCCCAACCGCCTACTTGAAATCTCCACTTGGATATCTAATAGGCATTTCTAGTTTAATATATCCTAAAGTGAGCTTCAGATAACCTCCCCTCCAAACCCTACTCTTCTTGCAGTCTTTCCTATTCCAGTAAGTATCAACTCCATTCTTATAATTGTTTGAGTCCCAAACCTGATGTCATTCTGGACTGTTCTTTGTCTCACATCATACATCTGATCATCTGATTCACTGTCAAGGCCTCTTAGCTCTATGTTCAAAACATATCTAGAATTCACCATCTCCACCACTATCCTCATGGCCCATACCACCTGGATTATTGGAATACCTTTCGAAATGGTCTTTCCTCATCCCCTTCTCAGAAGCCAGAAAGATCCTGCCATCCTCTGTTCAAAACCCTCCAGGATCTCTCTGAGAGTGAAAAGGCTGAAGTCCTTACCTGGCCCACAAGGCCCTACACAGTATAGCCCCTTTCCTCTGGCCTCTTCTCCTACTACCCTCTTCTTGGTCATTATTCTTGGCCAATCTGTCCTCCATGTTGTTCCTCAAAGTCACTGCATCACAAATGTCTGAGGGCCATTCCACTTGGTATTCTCTCTGCCTGGAATGCCTTCCCCAGATTTCCACATGGCACTCCCCTTCTCTCCTAAAGGTCTCAGCTCAAGGCAGTGAGGCCTTCTCTGAAAATTCTGTCTAAAATGTCAACTTCCTTCTCCCGTTACCCTCCCCACACAGAATTCCTGTCCTCCTTCTTTGCTTTATTTTTCCCCTTAGCACTTATCACCATCTCACCTACTAGATTTTACTTATTAACTTCTTTACCCTCTGTCTCTCCCCACTAGAATCAGGCTGCGTGAGAGCAGGGGTTTTAGTATCTTTCGTTCAGTGCTGCATCCCCCAGTGCCTAGAACAGAACCTGGCACTTAATAGGAGCTCAATAAATATCTGTTAAATGGTCAAATGATCAAGATGATGATGACGAGGAAGAGGAGGAATAATTAAAATAGAGGTAGGGTCCTAATGTGTTATTTGTGATATAGGAACATGTCCATCTCTCAGATCTCCCAGTCTTAGAAAATCCAATACCTGAATGTTGGGCCAATCTCCCCTATCATTTTCACCAAGAATGTTTACTTAAAATGCTGATCACTGGGTCTTAATTCTGGAGATTCTGATTCAGTAGGTTTGGGGTAGGCCTCTAAATCTTCATTTAAAAAATGACATCCATGGGGGCTTCCCTGGTGGCGCAGTGGTTGAGAGTCCGCCTGCTGATGCAGGGGACATGGGTTCGTGCCCCGGTCTGGGAGGATCCCACATGCCGCGGAGTGGCTGAGCCTGTGAGCCATGGCCGCTGAGCCTGCGCATCCGGAGCCTGTGCTCCGCAACGGGAGAGGCCACAACAGTGAGAGGTCCGCGTACGGCAAAAAAAAAAAAAAATGACATTGATGCAGGTGCTTCTTGGACCATACCTTGGGAAACAATGACTAGGACTGAGTCCCAAATTGTATAAGCCATGTCTAGCTCCCAGATATATTTTATTTGGTCCAGAAAGTACTGGCTCACTAAATGTTTAAGAAAAGTACATTACTTATCAACACTTAAAAGTTTCCTATATCATCATTATTTACAGATTTCTATTTTAATTTGATGACCTGACAATACTGGACCTGTATTCCTAGACGGCAATAATTGGCTGAAGCTTGGTGGCGGCTGCAGATTTCTTTTAAAAAGGACACATCTAACCGCCTGCTCCGGTTACCACAGATACCATCCTCCTCATTATGTCTTAAACACTGCACTCATTTATCAAAGCCCCAGAAAACATTTGAGTCTGGGGCACCTTTCCTAACCAAGCCAAGCCCAGGAAGGGACGGATGTCAGGTCAGCATAACTCTATACAAATCCTGAAACTCAAAAAGTCTGTTGGCCACTGTAAATCCAGGAATCCCAGAACAGGCCACACAAAGACCATTTCTGTGAGGAGCATGAAGAAAATTGCCTTTTTCTTATTTTGCTGATGATTCTGTTCTAGAGGAAATATAAACCACTAGGTAGTTTCTACGTCAAAATTTTAATACATTAGTCAGTCATTTTACTGGTAAGGAGCAATTAGATTTACATAAAGATGTACATTGAGTTTTTCATCATTCTTCCAACAGAAACAGGTGATCAGGTCTTGGCTCCTCAGAAGAACCCTGCTCATCTCACCAGAAGACAGACAGACACGCATCAAGAATCATGCTCCAAAAGGAATATTCTGATTGGACCAGACACCTGCTCTTTAGCAGAGTTCTCTCCTAGGATACTCTCTTATGGTCAGCTTGGCAGTACGGTTTTGGTTGTGATCTGGGCTGTGCCACTCAAGTGTCATCCAACTCATTCCTAAGTAAACTTGTCTATTTGCCTCAAGAGTGGATTAAAAGAAAACAGGCAACCACACTTTGGAGAGCCCAATATAAACATACATAAACCCTAGGCTGGGAGTCCTAGCCTCTGAGAGTTGCAGTCATATGGCAGTAGGAGCCACAGCTGTGACACTGAAGGACCATTACGGGCAGAACTAGTGGCTCACCAGTCAGGCTAGCAGACGGTTTGGTGAAACATGACCTTGATGTTGACAGTAAATAAAGGTAACGGGCTCTCAAGGGGTACACTGAGGCATTTGGGATCATGCTAAAGGAAGGGAGGATACTCTAGTTCCTAGTGACTATAATTGGTTGGAGACTTGGTCAAAGATATTTTCCATTGTTATTGTTACCCCGGGATCTTCACTATCTCCCCACAGCTTCTAAGGTCTAGGAAGTAGTGGCTGCATAGATAGCAGAGCCAGCATTAAATATGAGTTCAAATGTCACTTTTTCCCTATTCAAAGGTGAAAACACTGAAGATACGTATTCCTGCAGTTTTACAGAAGTTTTAAAGTTATTGGTTCATGTCAAACCTACTGTATTGAAATGGTAATTGACTTTTTTTACCATCTAAGTATCTGTCATAGATTTCCCTAAGACTACTAAGTGCATTAGATGAGTGTCTAGTCAGATGTGATCCTCAGCCTTAGCTGGCAGCCCCGGCCCAGTCAATCAATTTGAAGATGGGTGCTACTTTTGTATTACTCTTGGTCACAAAAGGAGTTCAACAAATGAGTGTAGACCAATGAGAGGAAAGACACTCCTCCCCTGGAAAACCATTTGAGGACAAATGACTCATTTCCTGTTTCCATATAGAAGTGCAACATATTGGAAAGAGCGCAGGTTTTGAGCTTTGAAGGACTCAGGTTAAGATTAAACCTCTGCCACTTCTCAGGAGTATGGCCTCTAGCACTTTAGTTGCTCTCCTGAGCTTTAGTTTTCTCATCTGTAAAATGAAGATAATATTGATACTTCATAGGGTTTGGGCTTGAATAAAAAATGACATGAGTAAAGGATCTAGCCCACTGCCTGACTCACCAAGGCTCCATTAAGCATCACGAATTTGGTTATTGTGATTGTTCTTACGCTAAGAATGTCTTAGGGAATCAGAGAGCCATAGAATTGAAAGGGATGTAAAGTTTTCTAATCCTACTCTGTTTAAGAGGCACAAAGCATTTCAGATAAGGGATTATGCAGTTTTTGCTTTAGAGTGTTATTTCCATTCATTAACATTAATACTAATATCACCTAACATTGTTTGAATACTGACTATGTGTTAAAGTCTGGTATTTAATGCTCACTGTAACTATTATTATTATTGTCTCCTTGCTTTACAGCTGAGGACTTGGAGGTTTAGTCAAGTTCCATCACTTGCCCAAGGTCAGACTGCTGGCCTTGATCCCTGATTCTCTCAATACCATTCCATGTTGTCTCCCATGTTTAGACTCCCAAGGTCAGCCTTCTTGCCCACAAGAGCCCTTCTTTTTTTGTTTTTCTAAATAAAAACTAGGCAAATGGAACACACATACCTTCCAGGCATATAAAACCCCTGCTGATACCAGAGTCTCAAAAAAGTAAACACACCTGACTCATTAGCCTTCTGTTTTTTGACTTCTTTTCACCCTAGCTGTATCTCAGCAAATTCAGAGGCTAAAATAGTTTTAAATGCCCTTGGCTTTTTCTGTGATGATGTGCTGTAGGACACCCTTTCTGAAATCTGTCTGAGAGATTCTGGTCTAAGCTTCCACTTCATAATTGTACACGTTGAGGTTGCTACATGACAATATTCAACTGGGTTAGTCCAACATGATATAGTGTGACACTGTTCCAGGTGTAGCTGTGAAAATGTGAGCAGGGAATTTGGGGGACAAGGTGAACCTGACAGAGCACTTAAGGGTGGAGTCTGGTTAGGATGCTAAGGGTCAGGTAAGATTGGAAGGAGGTAGAAACATTCATTTGAGGGTCTTTTGCTGGTGCACAGGCAGAGTCTGGGTGATGGGGGTGGGGAGGCAGCTCTTCTGCAGGGACCTTGTGTGTCTTCAGCTTCAGGGGTTAAGTTCATCAACAGGGGTAGTGGTCTGGCTCTTTGGAGGGAATAGTGTCTGCCTTACACCAGCAATATGTACTCTATAAATATCTGTGGGATCAATGAATAAGAGTAGCTGAGGAAGGGAGGGAAATGTGAAGACAAGGAGACATTAGCAGCTTGACATTAAAAAAGAGATGCATTTGGGGTGACAAGCAGAGAAGGAGGTGACTCTTCAGGTCAGGTGGTCAGTTGTAAATGAGAGGTTTACTACAAAAATAGGACACAAAACTCCATAGTAAGTTGTGGATGGATAAGTGGATGGATCCAACTGTTAAAAGTCTGTAGTGTTTATAACTGTGGGGTGGAGATTATGGACAGTTTTATTTCCTTCTTTTTGTTTATCATTGTTATATTATTTCATTGTTTTATTCAGGTTTATTAGAGTTTACCTACATATTATTCTTGGGTCTGTTGCATCTTGCAATGAACTCTGACAAAGCCTTTGTCCTTTCGTCACATGAGGAACTGACTGAAATCTGTAGGTCAGGTGAGCCTAAATGAGACTTTTTCTTAACTTATCCAAGGTTCATTTAACTCTGTCTGCTTAACCACATCAGCCAGGAGCTGACAAATGTGCCTTTCTCAATGAATCTTTCTGCCAGTTCTTCACAGTCCTTGTTCGGGTGCTTTTCTCAGCTTACCCAGACATCAGTGAGAAAAGGGAGATTTACACTCTCTCTTTGAATTGACAGTGCCCTATTTTCTTTTCTTGTATGCAACCCCATGTATAATTAAAATCCTATTAAGTTTTGGTAGCTATTACAGATACTTACAACAATATTATAAGAAAAGCTGTTTCCCAGCCCAATTGATTACAGATACTGTTGGCTTTGCTGGTGAAATGTATCTAGCACAAACATTGACTTTGGTATTTTCTTTCTTCTTTGTCTTGCATTTCTTTTTTAGCCTTAGAGGTGGTGTCACCTGGGGCTTGATGCCAACCTCTTGGTGCTCAGCAGGATAAAGAAGCCTGGGGAGAATGCTGTTTGACATTAAAGAATGTTTAAAGTTCATTATTTGTGAATGTACTGTTGTGTACAGAGCAATTTATGCTACACACTTCTGACTCCCTTTTTGCTTGGATTAAGTCTCAGCTCTGATTTGTCTGATGTTTATCTACATTAAGCCTCTCTCTCTCCTTCTCACTCTTGTTTCTTTTGTAAATAAAATATCTGAAGAAAACAGAGGTGAAGAATGGTAATGGGGAGGAATGTTGTCTGGAGACTTTTCTGTATGATTACTATAATTTGAGGAACAGATGTGGGGGAAGATTCCCCTGCTTTCTGAAGAATCTAAAATTTAGGCTTGTGTATAAACAGTTTGGAACCCATGTAATTTCGATATTTAAAGAATAAAGTCCTGGTGTAACCAGCCACATTTTTTGGTGAACTCTCCGTAATCTAGGTCTAGGGGTGACCAGAGTCCAGAGGATGAAGTAGTAGGTTTGGCTGTTTGCTTCCTCCTGGTTTTCCTTGTCTATGCTCCCTTTCTCCTCCAAGGTACTCTTGTCTTCACCAAGACCTCCCCCTTGTAAGGAACTGATATCAGGCATGGAATGGAAGTGAATGGAAGTCTTTGTGTTAGCATTTGCTGGAATTTTGAACTTCATTACTCATTTTGTGTCAAAGGAGAATACTCTGAGAAAGTATTTAGTAGAAGATAAGAGGTACAAGTCAAGTCTGATGAAAGTTGATTAACTCCTCCAAGCCCCTGTGTCTGCTAAAGTGGGATCTATCAAAGGTACCAAGGGAGCAGTGGGTAGGTTCTGTTCAGGTGGATAGGTGAGAAAAGCAAGGTTATAACATATTCTCAGAAGTGTTTTTTATATAAAAGAATTACATATTAAGAAAAGGATACTGGGCTTCCCTGGTGGCGCAGTGGTTGAGAGTCCGCCTGCCAATGCAGGGGACACGGGTTCGTGCCCCGGTCTGGGAAGATCCCACATGCCGCAGAGCAGCTGGGCCCGTGAGCCATGGCCGCTGAGCCTGCGCGTCCGGAGCCTGTGCTCTGCAAAGGGAGAGGCCACAGCAGTGAGAGGCCCTCGTACCGCAAGAAAAAAAAAAAATAAGAAAAGGATACATGTTTACTAACTTATATTTTGTTATTAGAAGCCAAGTGTAAGAGCAAGAATTAAAGGAAATGTAAACCTTATGTACAAACTAAAGGTTTTGTTTCTTTTGTTTTGTATTGTTTTTACTACTTCAAATCAATAAGCTCCATCAAGCTGAATATGTTTTTACAACCAGAAAAAGGATATTATTACATAAATCTCTGTATCTGTGTATTTGTTTACTCAGGGATAATAATAATTAATGTTAATATTCCATCTCTCTCTCTCCCCCCTGCCCCCGTCTCTCTTTCTCTCACTTATTAGCCTCTAATGAAAATTCTCTTTGAGTGCTGAGTTTCGGGGTCTTTGTAATGCAGAAAGGAACTGCATCAGATATGGTCAGTTTCACTCTCAAGAGTAATAATTTCAGGGAAAATGATGGAGGTTAAAGAAAGGAGTAATGAAAAAGACTGGGGAAAAAGGGAGAATAGTGAAGGGTTGAGAACAAGCTTTGGAAGCACGGAATTGGGAAAGAGAATTTTAAGAAGTAAACTGGGGTTATATATTGATGTCCTTTGAGAGAATGGAATGAAAATTTTGATTAGTTTTGATTACTGGAGTGTTTTCCTTTGACTACAAAATAGTAATAAGAGAGAACCATGATAAATCCTCCTAAATATAATTAAAGCTTCACAAATGCATACATATATATTCTGTATTTCATGTCTGAAATGATTACCTAATCTGTGGTTATTGATTTAAGATGCATCATCATTTCATATACCTACATTTAAGAAAGACAAAAACTCTTTCAATAATTATTTTAACAAGTCACCAATTATAAGATGCATCTGTTTCAAAGATGTTAAAATGTGAAAAAAAATGTGTATCAGTAAAAGAGTATAGAAAATAATAGAATAGAATACACCAAAATATTAAGAGTACTTATCAGTAGATTTTGGAATTGTAAGTTATTTTTGTTGTCTTCATACTTTTATGTGTTTTCAAAGTGTTTTATTCTGATTATGAGTGACTTTTCTAATTAGAACCAAAAACATGGTTCAGACGTAGTTTTGCAGGAAATTAACAGGGAATGAAGCCCTATGCTTCTGTGAACTTCTGATCTCACTGGTAAAATGCTACAACTGCTACCACCATCAGATAATTCTGTTCCAAGTCCAGCAAAAGAGTCTTTGAAATTATTGTTACAGCTTGTTCTGTGGATTTCCTAGGACCTACTGAGTGTCCCTGCCCATAAAACAAACATAACTTTACTTAGCATAAATTATTTGTACATCTATAAATGTAGGCATATCCATTTACAAAATGTAATAGTGGGTGAATTTCTAAATAGTGCAGTGCACAATTTCTTTTCAATGGCCAGTAAAATGTTGAAGTCTACCCATATGCCTCAGGCCTTTTTGCTTCTCATGCTTTCTTAGCTCATTTGAAGGCCAGTGGGCTCAAGGTTTGAAGAATCTGCCACGTAACCTGAGGGTTTAACTCTTCCAAAAGACTGGATTCAGGGAGTTAAAGGGTATATGTGCCATCTACCACCTTCCCTTCGTGAACAATCCAATGGAAGAAAGAAGTTTAATCGGGAAGAGACTTTCATATTTCCTATGGCAGGGTTTCCAGATCAGTGTGCCTAAGGATACAGAAGATTTTGAGTCAGAGGGAGGTAGCTTGGGAGGGAGAAGGACAGCGATTGCATTTCTGAAAAACTTTCCCCCAAATCATCATCTTTTAATGATTTTTAAGATAACCATCAAAAAAGCTCTAGAGGAAACTACATGAAATATGCAATAAAACATTAACGGTTAGATAGTGAGACATGCAGTCAAAGGGTGGTGGCTGTTTTATGTGCTTGCTCCCAACCCAAAGTACTCTCACTCCCAGCACCAACAGAACCTCACTTTGCTTAGAGTCTGGGCCTGTCCAGAGGGCCTGGAGGGCTGATCTCCAGGGCGCTGAATAGGACTCATCCAACTGGAAGGGGGAGTCGGGTTCACAAATTCAGGCCAAGAAAAATAGGTTGGAGTCAGAGGTCAGAGGTAACTTTGAGTCCAGTGTAGTGTCTGCCTCTTAATATGTCCTCTGGATCATCTCTTGCACAGTCATGGATTGTTTCTGGAAAGAGACTATTTCAATACAGAGGCAGTTTAAGGGAAAAAGAAAACAACTCTAATAAAACCTCAGTAAGACTGGGAGAGCAGAAGACAGTGCTGTGTAGCACAGTGTGTGCAAATGTGCAAGTGGGGATGAAGGGAATCTTCTTGCCTTCTGGAGGCCTTTGGCACGTGGAGCAGTTTGGCTTACATCTGGACTGGAGACGGAAGCCTTGGACTTAAACCTTGGGGCAGCTACCACACAAGAAGAGACAGCTGATTGCAATAGCTTGAACAGGAGCAGGGAGAGGACAGAAGTTAGACTGCGGCCCAGAGTTTAGGCTAAGGAGCATGTGATGCATTCTGTAAGGAAGTTTGCAGAGGCAGTCAGAAGTGGGACTGGCTGGCATCGCAAAAATACCAGTGAGGGCAGAACCAGAGAAATACTGTTTTGTTATTCTTTTAATGATGCTGTTACGACTTACAGAATTTAGGTCACACAGTTAAACTACTGCTCTGGCACAAAGTGAGCCCTGACTTTGCATTTGATCACTGAGGCTAGAGAGTGAATCCGTCCAGTGATCATGGCCCTGAGGTGGTATTCTGTGTCAGAGATAAGACCTACTGCTGGGTATTGCCCCTCTTCTAATATATGGAGGCTGAAGGACTTGGGGACTCTAAACTTGGCAACCTTCACATAATTAAGCATGCCCCAGATTTCCATGGGTTCTCCAGCCTTCAGAAGGAATCCTTTCCCCAAACCGATATTCTCATCTCGCATCTGGTGAGCCCTGAGAAATCCATTTATTTTTTTCAGAATGGAATCCATACATTCCAAGTATTTCCTGGGAATTTCCAAGGAACAATTAAATATTCTGGTTGTTTGTCACCTGAGAAGAGAACTACAATGCAGGAAAAAAAGCTTGGAACTGGATATAGACATCACTCTTTCTAGACCTGTTGGAAATGCCCTTCCACAAGGTTCTTTACTTGACATTGTTCAGCCACCAGGTTCCAAAACTAAGCCTACCCCCTCTCAGAAAAATGCCTCTTATCAGAAGTTCCCAATTTAGGCTCATCAGCTCACAGCCCATTTCCTCCTCCAGACTAAAGCCTTCCCCCTTTTCTCCTTCAGGTGATTTGACAGAGGAGACATATTTTTCTTTAGGGGAATGCCCCGCCCTTGTTTATAAGATTTGGTTTAGCTCCCAAGTCATGGAATAGAGCAAGTAAAATATTTGACAAAAGTTGTTACAGTTGGAAGTATGTCACTTTTGGGGGTTTTAGAAGATTAGAAGGGACATCCATTCTTTTTTTCTCTCTCTTTTTTTTTTTAACATCTGTATTAGAGTACAATTGCTTTACAATGGTGTGTCAGTTTCTGCTTTATAACAAAGTGAATCAGTTATACATATACATATGTCCCCATATCTCTTCCCTCTTGCATCTCCCTCCCTCCCACGCTCCCTATCCCACCCCTCTAGGTGGTCACAAAGCACCGAGCTGGTCTCTCTGTGCTATGCGGCTGCTTCCCACTAGCTAGCTATTTTATGTTTGGTAGTGTATATATATCCATGCCACTCTCTCACTTTGGCAGGGACATCCATTCTTAATGATCCAACCACCAGCATGAGGTGAAGACATGCCAGAATTGCTATCTCATCTTTCCTGCCATCAATGAGTCTTAGCTTCTAATTTCTTTCTTAACCACACACACACACATACACACACACATACACACATACCCCTCATAAGAACAACACAGTACTTCTTTGTAGACAGGGATGTCTAGATTAAAAACAAAAAAAGTCTTAATCTGTAAAGGTACAATCATACATCTAGTTTATATTACTAATTGCTGGTCAGAAGCAGTGTTCTAGAAGAGGAATGGGGGAGTACCTGTGTTATATCTGCGTAAGTAAAAGACCCTGCCCAAATGGCCATTCCCAAAGACAAATTCTGTTACAGAAATTTTGCTACAGAATAAAAAGTCTGCACTCAAATTGTCATTTGATGTTTTAAATTTTCATCCTCCATTGGCATCTTCCTTACAAAAATAAATAAACACAATCAAATAAGACCTTGAGAGGCTGTCCAGTTTCAAACAATTTTAAGGCACATTTGAATAATTTTGGTTAAGGATAGTCTACTAAGTTAAATATCTGGATAAAAGTGGTATTCTTTGTCCTGCTTCATTTCCAGAATATTGTGAGTTAGGATCTATGAGGAGGAAGAGAATAAGCACTTGGATTTCACTCTGGAATAACTTTCTTACAAGCCAACACAATTCGGTGAACCAGCAAATATTTCTACCGCCACTACTTTTATACTTAGAAAAGGACTTTCTTGTCTTTTAAATGATTCTTTGGAAAAATATTTTAAATCCTCCTGGGTCTTTTTAATATTTCAATTCTTAGCCTAACCTTTTGAATCACTACTTTCTGGCTTACCTTTGGGATTATGTTTTCCTGTTTGATCATCAGAGTTCCAGTCTAGTAAAAGGTTTACCCAGAATGAACATAGTAGAAACAATGGAAATGGCTACCTATGTGGAGTTCTCCAATTTACTGCTCATCAGGACAAGAAGGGCACTTCTGAGGTTATGTCATCTGGACCCCTCATGGCCTTGGAGATAAAGTCTTTGCATTTTATTTTTATTCACTCTCCTAGATTTCATTCTACTTTCATTTTTATTCCTCTAGATGCTCATTCGTTTCTCTGATTTTTGTCTATCACTTAGACAATGATATATCTCTTAGCAATGGTATATCTCCTACACAATGATATAGCTGCCTGATTTTATTGTATTAAATAAACATTTATAGAATGTTTTGCTCACTTCCCCTTTCTTACATTAGTTTTCTCTCCCTTCTCCTTTATCTGGTAAAGACCTAAAGGAGATAAGAGAGCCAACCATAGGGATAAATATCTGGTAAGAAAACTTTCCAGAAGAGGAAACAGCAAGTTCAAATCCTTGAAAAGGAGCATGGCATGGCTGGCATAGGTTGAACAAGAACAAGAGGGTAGAAAAGATGAAGTCAGAAAGCAACTAGACCTTTATAAGCTATGAAGGGGCTCTGGTTTTTCACTCTGACTGAGATGGAAAGCCCCTGGAGGATGTTGATCAGGTTTAATCTTTATCTTTAAAAGCTCACCCACACTAGCAGGTATGTTGAGAATAATATTATGACCAACAAAAATCAAAGAAAGGTACAAGGGTGGGAGCCAACTGAAATAACCTAGGAAAGGGATAATGGTGACTTGGACCAAGTTACTAGCAGTTGAAGAGATTAAAGAATTGTTTGGATTCTGGATGTATTTTGAGAGGGGAGCCCACAGGATCTGATAACCAATTTGATGTGGGATGATGAGGGAAAGAGAGGTAAAGGGTGAATCCAAGATTTTGGCATAATAAACTGGAAGAAAGGAGTTGCCACTAACTGAAAAGGGAATGGCTGAGGGTAGAACAAATTTGCAATAAGAACAAGATCAGGAGCGCAGTTTCTTTGGATATAGTCACACTGGGATTCCTAATGGCTGTCCAGATATAGATGTCAAGTAGGCAGGTGAATTTATGGATCTGGAATTCAGGGGACTGTTCCAGATTGCAGATACAAATATAAGAATTCTCATTATATATAGTATTTAAATATGGGAGAACGAATGAAATTTCCAAAAGAGTAAGAGTGTAGCTTGAAAGGAGAGGAGGTTCATGGATAGTAGTCTAAGCCACCCAAGAGTTTTCATGGATTATGTCCCGTTACTGTAAAAGTCTCACTGGCACAGCAGTCTGTCCTTGCTTTAAGGGAAAATGCCCAGAGAATAAACATCCCGTTGAAGGTTTTTTTTTAATTTCCACAGAGCACACACATTCACTGGTGGTGATCCAAGAACAGGTGTGTGTTGTCTGTGAGTCTGTATGTTTGTACATTTTTTCTTCTGATTTTGAAATATGTTGAGTGTACCAACTTGTTGGAAGAGTAATCTACTGGAGGAGGAAAAAATACCAAGATTCGTTAGAAGAAGTAAGTTAATTAATAAAACTAGAGAAAACTGTATAGTTCCTGAGTCCTTGTGGAGAAACTGATGACATATGGAGAAGGATTCTGCTGAACGTGTATTTCTTGCTGTCACAAGAGTGAGGTGAGTAAGAGTGCTATTGCAGATGGGAGAAATGCTTGACTGACTGCACAAGTGCCATCCCTGGTTGCCTTGGTTACAGGCAACTTACTACACATGCAAATGAAGTAAGTGGTAGTTAGCAGTGGAGCAACAGGTGACCTAGCTAGCACTACCTTGGGGGCACTACCTTGTGTGGCAGGGATAGGATGAGGACAGGAGACAAAGGACTCATTGTGAATAACAAGGGCAACAGGAACAAGGTTCCTGTTCAGCAACCGCTCAGTGTAGCAGAACCTTTTATATCTTCCACTAAGTTTGGTCAGCCTCAATGTAGATAACCTGCATCACTGCCACCCTGGTCCTGTCTAATGGCCTTCTAATGCTGAATAGAAGGACACCCTAGGGAGAACAATGTGGGCGGGTGAACAAAATCATTTAAAAATATCTTTCTTCTCACAAAAGGGAAGAGGACATTCTGAAATTCATCTGAGCATTTTAGCATTAATTTCTTTGTAAATCTCTGTGGGTATATACCCCCAGATATTAGTTATGCATTATTCCAAGATAAGTAAAATGGAAAATAAATCATTAATAGAATCTATGAACATGGTTCTGCTTGCTCAAACCTTTATACTAAATCCAAATCTCACAAGTAATACAGGTAACATTTAAGAAAGGAGATTGTTACTCCCATTATATGGATTTGGTAGCTTGATCTGAAACAACTCAGAATTTCTTTGGAAGTCTGGGTGTGAAATTAACTACCTCTTCCTCATCTGGCAGCTTCACTGGGTTAATGAAGTCCCAGGAAGAAGGCTGCCCACTTACCGTGAGGGCTGTGGCACAGCCTGATAATCCAGGGCTATCAGAACCCACGATGAGTAACAGTATTATAGCTGGGCCTCCTTCTCGAAGCATTTAGAGCCAATTTGATTTTTATTCTGCCTCTGGCACAAAGGTACTTTGGAAGCTCTAATGTGGGCATTTCAATACTGGTTTTACAGGAATCTTAAAATGTTTCAAGAGTTGGATTGAGGAAATAAAGGAAGCAAGGAAACAAAGACCCTTATTTCTAATTCTAAAGTTGATTTTCTGCCACCTGGATAGAGCTTTCACGAGGGGGAAATGATGCACAGTGTAGATTTGGGCCAGCAAAATTGGGAAGTCAATTATTTTGTTCCATGTGGTTTCACAGGGGAAGAAGAAGATGAGCTAGTTGAAAACCACTGGGGAGAATGCCAGATGTGTAACATGCACCCGCAGGTGATGATCACGTTGGTCATGTCATCTGAGCAGGGCAGAAGCTCCAGCTATGAGCACAAGCAGACGGAAGACCAGTTTTTATTCTTGGCAAAATAATAAACTCAACACTTCAGAGCTTTAAAAGCTTTTCAAATTATTTATCATCAGATATTCACCCAAACACCTATTCTTCCTATTAACGTTTATGCCAATAGGAAGAAGTACCTCATGGCTAAATGAAGCCCACAGATTGGCGATTATCATAGTACATTAAGGATGCTCTGTTTAAGGGAATACTTTAAATAACTAGTGTCTCTTTGCATTGATACAATATATCTTTTCCCCCTATAATCTGAACAAGAATACCAACAACCTGCTTTCTCAGAAATAGCATTAATAACAGCTTAAAGATGAAATTCTTATATGGAGACACTAACTGCTTTGAGAAGATTCATTCCTACCCAAAGCAAACAAAAACATTTGGAAATTAAAGGCAGAATTCTTATTTTCTTTAAATACGATGGAAGGAAGCAGTGAGTATTTATTTAAAGCTTGACTTTGTTGCATATATACTTTCAAAGAGAAAATGTTGAAAGATGACATTTCTCTACAAATAACAAATGCTGGAGAGGGTGTGGAGAAAAGGAAACCCTCCTACACTGTTGGTGGGAATGTAAGTTGGTGCAGCAACTGTAGAAAACAGTATGGAGGTTCCTCAGAAAATTAAAAATAGAATTACCATATGATCCAGCAATACCACTTCTGGGCATATATCCAGACAAAACTATAATTCAAAAAGATACATGCACCCCTATGTTCATAGCAGCACTATTCACAACAGCCAAGACATGGAAACAACCTGAATGTCCACTGACAGATGAATGGATGAAGGTGGGGTACATATATACAATGGAATACTACTCAGCCATAAAAAAGAATGAAATAACACCATTTGCAGCAACATGGATGCAACTAGAGATTATCATACTAAGGGAATTAAGTCAGAAAGAGAAAGACAACTATAATATAATATCTCTTATATGTGGAATCTAAAATATGATACAAATGAACCTATCTATAAAACAGAAACAGACTCACAGACATAGAGGACAGACTGGTGGTTACCAAGAGGGAGGGGCTGGGAGAGGGATAGAGTGGGAGGTTGAGGTTAGCAGATGTAAGCTTTTATAAATAGAATGGATAAATAACAAGGTCCTATAGCACAATATCCTATGATAAACCATAATGAAAAAGAATACTAAAAAAAGAACATATATACATATATATGTGTATAACTGAATCACTTTGCTGTATAGCAGTAATTAACACAACACTGTAAATCAACTATACTTCAATAAAAAAAAGAAAGATGACATTTCTTTGTCAGGATTTTTTTTAATAGAAATGGTACACACCCGTGTAACCTACACATTCTTTTTATGCAGAAGCATTGATTGACTGTTTATTATTAATTTGTTTATTATTCTCTTTATTAAAGATGTGTACCAACCACTTTGTAATATGGGTGACCCCAGCCCCTGCCTCTTGGATATGCCTTAGGGAGGTATCAGCTTTCCTGCTGATTGCTTTGTTCCACTTCCTTGCTGCATGAGAGAACTTTGAGCAGTTAGCTTTCTGACTAAACTCTAGGAGATAAACTTTTTACAGACTTATCCTACTTGGAAATTACTGTAATTAACTAAGAAATTACCATACACACTTGTTAGTTAGATCTTCTTGTTTAGATCTATATGTAGGTCTTGTTATTCAGCACATTGATAAACATATCACTATATCATGAATTTGATCTTTTAGATATTTTGTATTTGATTAAAATTGGTTTCCTTTGTGATTTTACATATTTTATTTTATGTTTTTAAGGACCTTATTCTGAGAAAGTAGTCACAGGTCTCACCAGAGTGCCAAAGGGGCCATGACACAAGAAAAGGTTAAGAACTCTGAGAGACTTTTTTGCAGTTTCATTTGTCTGAAAATGTTTTTCTCTTGCCTTTGTTTTTTGGAAATTCTTTTTTTTGCTGGATATTAAACTCTAAGTTGGCTATTATTTCTTTCAGCATATGGAATATATCTATCCACTGTGTTTTGGCTTTCATGATTGCTACTGAGAAGTCACTGCTAATCTAATTTTCACGACTGAAGATATACTCCTTTTTAAAACTACTATTAAGTAGTTCTTTCTTTTGTTTTTCATTTTCAGTGAATTGGATTTAGGTGTGTTTTTTTCTCTTTTTTGATTTGTTTGGCTTCTTGAAGCTATGGCTTGATGTCTTTCAATAGTTTTGGAAGAATTCTTTGAAAATTCTCTTCAAGTTTTGCCTCCACTCCATTACCTTATTTCTTTTTTTTTTGCGGTACATGGGCCTCTCACTGTTGTGGCCTCTCCCGTTGCAGAGCACAGGCTCCGGAGGCGCAGACTCAGCGGCCATGGCTCACGGGCCCAGCCGCTCCGCGGCACGTGGGATCCTCCCAGACCAGGGCACGAACCCGTGTCCCCTGCATCGGCAGGCGGACTCTCAACCACTGCGCCACCAGGGAAGCCCCATTATCTTATTTCTTTCAGGGACCTTCTCACTGTATGCCCTACATCTTTCACTCTTTCTTCTGTATTTTATAACTTTTGTCTACTGTTGTGTTATTTTCTCTGGTCTACCTCTCAGTTGTCTGATTATTTCTTCAGCTGTGACCAATTTGTTGTTATTATTGTCCATTGAACTCTTAATTTGGGTTATTGTATTTTACAGTTGTAGAATTTCTCTTTGGCTTATTTTCAAATCTGTTATGTCACAATTCCAGAGTCCTTGAGTTACAGCTTTTTTTTTTACCCTTCTATTTTCTCTTTTCCAATCATGTTTCCTTTCTCTGCATTCATCAGAATGACATATAGATTAAAAGGCACAATTAAACTTTACTTTTAAAAATAAGTTTAAAATCATTGAGGCATTACATAGAGCAGAACTTGAGTACTGGAACTTCTCTCTGGGCCTCAGTTTCCTTATCTGCAAAGTGAGGGGACTGGGAAAGATCAGTGTTTTCCAGAAATTGTTGGATTTTACAAGCCAGTAAAATTTCCAAAAATAATTTGGTATGCATTAAAGGGTTGTCAAAGTTTTCTGTTTCTAAACGACGATATGAGCAAAACAAACCATTATTTCTGAAAAGAATGGACATTTAACACAAACAAATTTTAAAATAATGATCAACTCTTCCAAAAGAAAATCAGCTTGCATCTGCTATGTTGTCCTTACTTTTCTGCTGACCAGTCCTCAGACCCAAGTTTTGGAACCAGACTAATTAAGGATATGAAGTTCCTTCCAGAATTTACATTATCTGACTTCTAAGATAAAGTACTAATTATGTAGAATTTTTAATGAACACAATAAGAGATTCATTAGAGAGATAAGATGGCTTAACTTTGTTGAGGAAAGTTCCATAGCAGAGTCAGGACTCTCACTGGAACTGGTTTAAATCAGTCTAAGAATGTCCTGGCAAGTTTAAAAAATTCCCAAGGCTCAGGCCAGTGCCATTCTCATTTAATTGGTCTGCGGTGGAGCCCTGACATGGATAGTTTACAGCACCCAGGTGATTCTAATGAATAGCCAGGGCTGAGAACCACTGTGGAAACCTCACGGGCTTTGAAATCAGAAAGTTTGAAACCTTAAACAAAATGAAAAGACAACCCACAGAACGTGAGAAAATATTTGCAAAGGATGCGGCTGACAAGGGATTAATCTCCAAACTTTCTTGTGCCTAAATATCAAAAAAACAAAGAACCCAATCAGAAAATGGGCAGAAGACCTAAATAGACATTTCTCCAAAGAAGACATACAGATGGCCAAGAGGCCCATGAAAAGATGCTCAACATTGCTAATTATTAGAGAAATGCAAATCAAAACTACAATGAGATATCACTTCACACCAGTCAGAATGGCCATCATAAAAGAATCTACAAACGATAAATGCTGGAGATGGTGTGGAGAAAAGGGAACCCTCCTACACTATTGGTGGGAGTGTAAATAGGTACAGTCACTATGGAGAACAGTATGGAGGTTTCTTAAGACACTAAAAGTAGAGCTACTATATGATCCAGCAATCCCACTCCTGGGCATATATCTGGAGAAAAACATGGTTCGAAAGGATACATGCACCCCAATGTTCACTGCAGCACTGTTTACAATAGCCAAGACATGGAAGCAACCTAAATGTCCATCGACAGATGAATGGATAAAGGAGATGTGGTACATATATGCAATGGAATATTACTCAGCCGTTAAAAAGAATGAAATAATGCCATTTGCAGCAACATGTATGGCTCTGGAGATTATCAAACTAAGTGAAGTAAGTCAGACAGAGAAAGACAATTATGATATCGCTTGTATGTGGAATCTAAAAAAAATGATACAAATGAACTTATTTACAAAACAGAAACAGACTCATAGACTTAGAGAACAAACTTATGGTTACCGGGGGGAAGGGTGGCAGAGGGGATAGATTGGGAGTTTGGGATTGACATGTACACACTGCTATATTAAAACTAGATAACCACCAAGGACCTACTGTATAGCACAGGGAACACTGCTCAGTACTCTATAATAACCTAAGTGGGAAAAGAATTTGGAAAAGAATAGATACATGTATATGTATGACTGAATCACGTTGCTGTACACCTGAAACTAACACAACATTGCTAATCAACTATACTCTAATATAAAATAAAAAGAAAAAAAGAAAAAAAAAGAAATTTAGGCCTAACCCTACTGCTTACTCACTATGTGTATGATCAGGTCACTCAAGATGGTGGTTCTCTTGCTCTCTGTACATCCCCTGCTCGACCACTCCCTGCTTCACCTACACCCTACTCACATGAATATCCAATCCTCTTAATCGTAGAGCTTAATCAGTAACTACCTACAAGCTTGCCACCTGCCCCAGCCGCTGGTTTCCCAGATAACTGACGAGCCAATCTGAAGTCAATTCCCCCTATAAATGGTAGCCTCCCTCTCTTCCAAGCAGTGAAGACTGTTGTCGTGTCCTGCCCACCTGCCTGCCCGCCCACTGCCTTAGGTGGTGGGGTATCGCTCTGGGACCTTTTGCTTCTGACTTGTAAGATTCCTTATGCAATGAATAGTGAATGTCGCTGTCACTGTCTCTGGGTTCTTTCTTCACTTTTGTGGCTGGGCAATTACAAGGCTCCTAGGCTTCAGAGTGCAGCTCAACACTATGTAACCTTAGAAAGTTATTTAAACTTTCTGGCCCTCAGTTTCCTCATCTGAAAACTAGGGATTATAAAACCTGTTTCACTGGATCAAATGAGATAATACACGAAAATTCCTCTGTAAACTATAGAATACTATATAATAAATGATGTGATGATGTTATCATCATTCACTGTCCCAATGAAGGCAGAGAGGCTAAAGAGAGCCTAGTGTGTGTGGAAGTGATAGAACAAAGACAACTTGATTGTGATGGGAAATAGTGAAGAACAAAGATTTATTGGCTCTTCAGTATTTGGTATTGAAGTTTCAACTTAAAGCAGAAGTTTTGTATTACTCATCAGGTTATTGAAAATATTCCTGTGTAATAGCTATGATCAGATACCTAAGTTATTTATAACCCTCAAAATAACCCTACAAAATCTTCTTATCAAAATTTGACAAATGAGGACACACCTCAGGAAGCAAAATTACCTTATCATCTAAAGGTTACCTAGTGCCTAAAGAGCAGAACCAAGATTTGAACTCAAGTCTGGCTCTGACTCCTGTGCTCTTTGCATATGCGAGGACCAGGGTGGCAACTCAGTTCTGGTTTGGTCAACGGTCACTTAAACACCTTATTTTGTAAGCTGTCAGCTCTTAGAAGAGAAAAATGTATTTTAAGCCAAATCATGCAAGCTAGGTGAAAATATGACCTGTGGATGGACCCAGCCCTGGTGTTTGCTGAGGCCAAAGTTTATAGGATGGAGCTGACCTAGGAGAGTCCTCCTTCCCTTCCCCCCTCAGTTAATCCTCCCATTAGGAGGATTTTTTCCATCTCATTCTCATGAGTGTCACTAGCAAATAAAACAAACAGGTTGTCTGGCAGCAGTTCAAATGTCCCCCTTCCAGGTGTACTTGCCTTTTAACAGGGAATTCGTCAAGCTTGAAATACATTCAGGACCCAAACAAATGAATCACCTATTATGGAATTTTAGAAACTATGGTCAGCAGCTGGGGAAGATATTTTAGGACAAAACACTTTTATTGCGAGCCTCTGGAATCGTAGCCCTGAAATGTACAGGAAAATGCACAGTTTATTTATATTAATAGTGGTTTATTAGAAGGAAAAAGATAAGAAAGATGAGAAACATTTTAGTACTGAGTAGTCAGGCTTCAGTGAAAGCAAGGGTGTCATCATCACAATTTAAGATAGAAGAGTAGACACAGGAGTCTGAAGCCAGTGGTCTGAACATGACTCAAATAGTGCTTGATGCTCTAGAGTTAACTCTTCAACCTGTTACTCTCCATGGGCTGCTTCTTCTGGTTCTGCTGCCAGCTACCTCTTTGTTGACTCTCTCCACTTCTACTTGTGACCTTCTCTTTCTGAGAGTTCCTACTTGGTACTACTTTGGTCTCTGCTTACTCTCACTGTAAATTCCATTCAAATTCTCCAAAACATGATCAGATTGATTTGAACTGTTACCATCTGGTATAAAATGCCCCTGCTGGGCAGAGGTCTCAAGACAGATCACATCAAAGGGCACAGACCACAGACAACTGTCTCTAGCTCAGATGTTAACTCCTGGTCAAACTGGGTACGATTAAGCTAGCTGGAACCCATGGTACAAAGTGGGGGTGACTTTTGGTCAAAGAACCACCAAAAAGGGGATTAGAAGAATGACAGGCACTCAGTATGAACTGTTAAATACACACTCCATGTAGACACGTGCCCATTCCACCAACTTCATACTTGATTACTATTCAGATGTCCTACTGAGCAGGGCTGGATTAGGATAAGGCAAGAGAGGCCTGGGTGAAGAATTTTAGAAGGCACTCATTTTCAGGGACCTGCAAGGGCAGAATCAATGGCTAAGAGTGAATGCCTCCTTAAATTTTGCACCCGAGACGCTTCATTTGCCTCACCCTAGTCCTTGCCCTGCTATTGGGAGGCAGTTTCTTCTGTTTTGACTTCCTTTTACCGTCTATTACTTGAGTTTTAATGGTGTGTCTACCACTAATACTGGTATTTCAAAGACAAAAATCCATAGGAGTTCCAAAAACCTGACCATAGGGTTGCATTTTCTATGGAGAGGTAGCATTTAGTAAGTCTTCCTAAATGAATCCTAAAGAAAAAAAAAAAAGATCAACCACAGGTTTTGTTTCACCTTGATAAATGTTAATTAACAAAAATAGTTTGGAAATTTTGTCATCAATTTTGTTCCTTTCTGTATTGAAAGGATTATAAAAAACAGCCCATGCAGTTATTTTCTGAGCTGAGCTTCAGTGAACTGTACGAACCTGAACTCTCTTTCCGAGATGAAGAATGAAATATCTTATGGGTGGAGGGTCAACTATTTTTCACAGAATAGAAAAACAAGGAAATTTTTTCCCCCAATGGATTGCTTCAAATTTGAATCGTATGGTGTGCAACTAGAATTATTTGCATCAGGTTATAAGCTGTTACCAGTATCTGTTGTATTCCTACAGAGATGAGTCATTATATAATACATCAAGTGGCACATCTCAAACGTATTGGACTTGAAAGTAAACCAAATGGCAATTATAGAGCAAGCACTAAGGGTAAGTGGCAATTTTCTTCCCTAGTAAATTAAATGTGGATCATAAAAACTTACTTTGTTAAAAAAAAAATAATAAGACCTGTAGTGAATGCACCAACCAGATCCCCCTTTAGGAATTCATTCCTCCAGCCGTCAAGAGTGTTAGCTGCTGAAGGCTCATGACTATGTCCCTATTGGGGGAATTGCCCTCTGTTTACTTACACTGCTTAGCCCAAGGTTATGCCCCTTCCAAGGGAGCAGCCTGCATTCAATAACCGGCTGAAGCAGGGGAACAAAAGACTGAAACTTTTACCTTTGGTACAAGCATCTCTAAAGGATCATCCCATCTTCGGAGCAACCTGTAGGATCCACGAAGTTACTGTAATTGCAACACAGTTCAACTTCTCCCTCTGCCCAGTTCTTTTTACCTTATGTCCTCAGAGGTGCTGTTCCTGAAAGCACCCCTCAAAAACTCTCTCACATGCGGATGTCAGAATTTCAGTATTTATTTCCTGGGAACCTGATCTGTGACAATTGGAACCAGAAGTTATCCTAAGAGATTTTGAGATTTTGGAGCTGAATGATCCCCTAGTTGAGTAGCAGAGAGAACTCCATCACTGGTGGTAGGTGGAGGATGAGTAGTGCCTGACATGCTATAAGAATGCAATTGTTAATGACTAATTGGTACGGAACTGGGATATGATACTGATAGAATAAAATGCACTGAGAGGTGTATCTCAGATTTATAAGAGATACGGGTTATGGTGTCTTTAGAACATGGCTGGAAATTTTTTTATACTCCTTCCATTAATAAGTAGGAACTATGTCTTCTATCCCTGAATTTGAATGAACCTTTGACTGCTTTCATCAATAGATTATGGTAGAAGTGATCCTATGTGATTTATGAGAATCTATCATAAAAGGCCATGTAGCTTTTACTAGACTTGTTTACTCTTTTTTCAAACAACAGATTTTTATTTACTTGTTTATTTAATTTTACCATTTTAATCATTTAAAGTGTATGGTTCAGTGACAACCTTGTTTATTCTCGAAACTTTGTGCCGCTACGTAAAAATTCAGCTGCCCTGAGGCTGCCGTGCTATGAGGGAGCCCGTCATCTGGAGAGGTCCCAGAATAGCCCGACTTTTTAGTTGTCCTCGCCCAAGTGCCCAGTATATGGTGGAAGAAGCCTCCAGATTAGGATTTCTCAACCTCAGTACTATTCACATTTGAAGCCAGACAATTCTTCATTGTGGGAAGTTGTATCAGTGTACAGGACTTTCCTGTACATTGTAGGATGGTTAGCAGTATCTCTGACCTCTATCTACTACTACCAGTAGTACTCTCTTTCCTGCAGCTGTGACAAACAAAAAATGTTTCTGACATTGCTGTATTCCATGGGGACAAAACTACCCCCAGTTAGGAACCACTCCTTCAAATGAATTCAGCTCTCAGGCCTTTGAGTAACCTTAAGATATGCGAGCCTTCCCAGTATATATCCCAGACATCATGAAACAGAGAAAAGCAATTCCTCCCTATCGTACCATCTCCAAATTCTCATCCTGCAGAATCTGTAAATATACTAAAATTGTTGTTGTTTACACCAGTAATTTTGGGGGTGTTTTTAAACACAGTATTAGATAACCTGAGCAAGAGAGAAAGAATAGTTATAATAACTGTGGAACTGGATGACTATAGCATGGAGGCAATTAGTACATTGGAAAAGATAATGAAAATTGACACGTTTAATCACCAAATTAAAAAGTGAGTATGAAAGCCAGAGGTTCTTGGTGGCAGCAAGGATTGCGTCCCAAACCTTAATTATAAAAGTAGCAGAACTATAGAGACAGAGTTCTCAAATTTGGCATGTTTTCTATGCCAATGGCAGGGCTATATTTGGAGATGTAAGACCCTGAGACATGGCACAGGGAAATCTGGGTTGATACTCTAAAAAATCTTGACTCCCCATATTCTCCTTAACCCTTTGGGCCTGAAAAGTGGCCCAAACTGCTCTGTTAAAGTTCAGTTCTCTCCACTTGCTGGAGTCCTCTGCCTTTCTTTCACTTTCATCCTTGACCACTGGGTGAGTAACTGGCACTGAGTCACCACTCAGTCCTGCTGTGGAAGTGCGGGGACTGATGAGAAAGGAAAGGGGCTATAACTGTGAGGAGCTGTGGGTTCCAGCCCAACACGTGCCCCAGGAATTGGGAGAACATATATGGAACTTCATGCTGAGGTTGCTGGATCAAGGAACCTCATGAGAGAACATAAAGGCAGAGAAGAGAGAGTTTATGTAGGAGCACTTTTGAGTAACACAGGATTTAGCACCTGGAAGGTCCCTTAGGAGATGATGTTGATGCTGTCTTAGAGGATGGCTCTTAGAAGCTTGGAGGAAGACAACACCAAGTAAAAAATGCCACACCTACCATGGCAAAAAATAGAAAAGATATCAAAACGCTAAGTGAACTGGACATGCCTGAGTGGATGTATCATAGTATGTAATTTAGGAAAACCCACCAGCCCAGTATGTTCTTTGGTAGAGCCCAGAAGGTACCCCACTTATCAATGTCATAAGGAATGCACCAGTAAATGAGGAAGAGCACTGATGAAATGCTTAGTTATGATCTTCCTCTGTAGGTCAAGCTGACAGTAAAAGATGTTATGTAGAACTGGGCCCCTTGATGGCAATGAAGTTGATAGAAGAGTGATTTCTGAGAGTGATTAGTACATTCCTAGATGCCATTCAATGTCAGTAATAAAGAGTTACTGTAAGTATTAAGTTACATAAAAAGTCAAATTGTTTCATAAACTATAAATGCTATTCATATAAATTGTCTAGGATTGTTATTATTAAGTTATGAGACTGAACCATATTAACTCTGTATCTTAGTCAAATAGCACAGTGCCTGGAATGTACAAGGGACTTAATAAAGGTTTGTTGATTAAATGATTGTGAAAATTGATTAATATGCCAAAAAAACTCAGATATGTGGATGACATGAGTTAAAATACTTATATTTAATATTAAAAGTAACTTAGCAACAATTAATCCACATGCTTACCATTGTAGAGTCAACTCAATTCAATCAAAAATTAACACGTGATTTTTAATCTCTGCCCTTGAAGAGATTAGAGACTATAATTGGAGAAACTAGAGTCACAGCAAAGACAGTAGGAGAACAAAAGAGAGCAAGACAAGAGCATATATAGTGTTCTGTAGATCAGAGACTTTGAAGAAAATGCAGGTTGAAATGGCCATGAAGGCTTCCAGGAGGAAGTAGGATGGATTTGGGGTGTGTTTAAATGACAAGAGAGGAGACTGGGCAGAATGGGTGAAGTTGGGGTGGTTGTAGAGAAGAGGTGGGGTGCAGAAGGTCAGGTGGATTGAAGGCCTAGAGACAGTGTTGAGTCTGGTGAGCTTATGGACAGAGAGGAAACAGATTCCACCAGAAACTCTGGTAGAGTGTATGTTGAAGAGCAGCGGATGATTTGCTATGGTAAGAAACGAGGAGTCACTGAAAAGTTTCATGCATTGGAGGTAGTCATGTGCTATTTCTAGCTCCATCATTTTACCTCTGTCCCTACACAATATTTCGAAGGCACCTCCACTCATTAAGATAAATCATTCAGTGCATTTTAAGATTTCCCTGTATTTTTCCTTTATGTGTGCAGCTTTTATGATGATGGCTAGTTCTACAACATTTGAGGATAAAATTAATGTATTTTCTCTATTTCTTCTGTATCTTGCAGCTCATCTATAAAGATGTGATGAAAATGGCACTTAGCATCTATCTTTGACCTGCTTCATCAGATCTTTCTCACTGGCTGGGTATATTTCTATTTATAATGGTCATCACTCTGCAATTGCAGTGAGCTCTTTTTTATCTAATTATTATTCTTTCTTTCTGTGCATTTTCACTAAACTTTTCTGGGGTAAAGCATTAAAAGGCTGTTGAAATTTAGAATGGTCAATGTCTAAAACAATACTTAGAAATTACCTTATCAACCAAACTGCTTGTTTATCATATGTTAAAAATATGCACCCTATTATATTAATTTCCCAGGCTTGCATATTCTCTAGAATATATAATTTGTGAATAAAAATATTACTTTAAAAATGTCCTGAAACTTAATAGCAGCTTTTGCTTGAAGGAAGGGAGGAAGGGAGGAAGGGAGGAAGGAAGAGAGGCAAGGAAGAGGAAAAGAGATAGGGAGGGAGGGAGAGAAAAAGAGGTAAAGAAAAGTCATGTCTGACATGGAATCTATCAAGCCCCTGCTATTCTGCCTCATGTATGGTTGTGTGTTGGTCATTATATATTAAGGCTGCATTAGCAGATTTATCTTTTAGTGCTAGTTTTGCTTAGGCAATATTCATGGAATTTGGTTGAAACACATCTGGTGGAAGATTCTGTCTTTTTAGGGTAGAATAAGTTTCCCTTTTCAAATTATTCCAGGCATGGAGGGTAACTGACAGACACCAAAGTGTACACTTCTGCGTTCAAGCATATCTTTAAAAAAAATTAAAATATAGCCTTTTATTGTTTGAATACTGATTAAACTGAGAAAAGATGGAACATGACTTAAAGAAATGCCATTTGGAACCATGGATTGGAATATTCTCTAATCTCAACCATTTAAAATTATTGATCATCTAAAAGTGGTAGTCTCTGTAATCTGAGCTATAAACCTCTAAACCTTTTTCATGGTTATTACTCTCTGGAATAGGTTTTCTTCAATGGGTGGGTGCCTGAGTTCTTTCCAGCCGCTTGGTCACTTGCATTTCATTTGTTTACTTAAATCTCTTAGTTTTTGGACCCTATTTGTATCATGTTAGCGTGGGGATCCTAGTGGTCTGATGAAGAGAAATGCATTTTCATGAATGGCTTATTTATTCAAACTCTGACTGAAATTTGACATTTTGTAGTTTGTCATCTCAAAAAAAATGGCAGTCTACAGAAGCAGAAAATAAGGACAGACTGGAGTGATGAAGACCTTTAGACATCTATAGTTCACATCTTTTATTTATAATGATAAATGAGAGACTAAGATCTGGAGATTGATCCACAGAGCTGGGAGAAGAACTCAGAGTTCTTAACTCCTGGGTTAATTTATCTTTCCTGTCTTTATCTTCTCCTCTACTTACTAAATGTTTGTCTCTTCAACTCACTCTCATTTGCTTCCCCCCTCACACATAGACATCACCACAGGGATGATTCTGTTAAAACATTCATCTTGGCACATTCTAACTTGGCCTTATCAAATATCAGTGGCTGAGATAAATTTCTATTTGGAATATATTCTGAAAAGGGCCTCCCTGTCGACCACAATTTAAATACACAATATTTATAAATAATATACAAAATATATGAGTTTATATGTGGCTTTTTTTTTTACAATAGTCTAATCACAGAAAACTCTTAAAGTGCTGTTTGATTCTGATGCCTTCAGATAACTTTTTTAAAATTTTAGGATCCTATATTAACTAATCTTCAGAAGTTTAATACTTTTCAGGCTACCCAAACTAAAATTCTCTTTTATTTAAACACTTGCCTACCCTTGATGCCCCTTCCTTACCAAGCATAAAATTTGGACCATTGATTTTGACTGTCAATCTCCTTTTGTAAAACTTCCATATCAATTTTAACCATTATTTAGGACTGGTTAAATACATGGATCTTTGGAATTTTGGTGTTACTGACAGAAGACAGCTTTTCATTAACTCCATTGTTCTGGAATAGCTCTTCTATGATTGCCTTTCTTGTATACCATAGAACTTCTTTTTCATTTTGACTTTTAGTCCTGTTAACCTTGAATCACACTGGTCCAAGTCAACCATGTCAACAACTCAATGAATTCCAAATTATACCTAGCAGCCAGACTGGAGGGGCATTAACTGAAATAAACTGCCCTGAGGGTATGGGTAGTATGAGGGAGACAAAACAAAAAGCCACAATTCTATTCCAGTTGTTCTGCCCATACTGAAGGCCACTTGGCTAGGGGAATTAAAAAAAACTAAAGTACATATAAAGTTATATATATATATATATATATATATATATATATATATATATAAAAGCTATATTTTTGAATGCCTCAGTTGTCCAGTAGTTTAACACCATGATGTTTTTCTGTAGATTTAGGAGTTTCACTTGATTTAAGTTTTTATTAACCAGTTTCACAGGTGTTTCTATGATTATGAAACATATATATTTTCTTTGTAAAATGCCCATAGTTTACTGAAAAGCATAAAATAAATCACTTATTCTATCTTTCAGAGACAACAACTGGTAATACTTTGGTGTATAGCCTTTCTAATGTTTTCTATGCACGCACAGGTATGCACATTACAAAAAAATTGAACCATACTGTAATAATGCTGTTTTCTCTTGATCATCTTTTCTATATAAAATCTATTATCTTCATGAATGATTCCATTGAATTCTACTTTATGGACCTGATCCAATATCAATAACTTGTACCCCTTTTGAAGTAGCTTCTAATTTGAAGCTGTTATAAATAACACTGCAGTTGACTGTCCTGTTTATTCATCTTTGCCCCTTTGTCTAACACTTTCTTAGGGTTAATTTCTCTATGTTGAATTTCTGGATCAAAAGAATATAAATTTTATGGATTTGGATGTATACTGCCAAATTGCCTTCCAGAAAGTCTGTGCCTGTTTAGACTCCTAGAAACAGTAGAAGAAGACCCTTTCCTCACAGCGCACCCCATACCAACAATGAGATTTAGAATCCCTTTTACCTTTGCTAATATAAAAATTCCTTCTTTACCTTACCTTTGCAAAGGTAAAGAAGGAATTTTTATATTTCAATTTGCTCAAATATTGATAAGGTTGAAAATCTTTTCATATATGTTTTGGGTTAACTCTAACTAGAAAGCAACTTAGAGCAACTTAAGTACCAGCTGTGTCTAAAATTGATTTTATTGAACTGAAATAAGTAGGATGGTGAATGCATTCTTTGAGTCTATTAAATTAACTGAAAGTAGGAGAACTTTTCATTGATATGCCTTTTACATCAATAGGTGATGTTTACTGAGTACTTGTTTTATGCCAGGAATTTTTCCGCATTTGTTGAATTTAGTCTTTGTAACAATGTTGTGCAGTAGGTACACTATTTTATTCATTTCATCAATGAGGAGACTGAGGAACAAAGAAGGTAAGTAACTTACACAAGTTAAGTAACTAGCAGAACTAAAATCGAAACACAGGTCCTGCCTCTAAAACTCACACTCTTAAACTCTGTATATTTCTGGCATTTTTACATGCACATATACCCAAGGTACCTTGGTGGAAGACTGTTAATAGTATCTTCCTCTATATTATATGTTATTAACAAATATGTTTTATTATTAAAATAAAATTAATAAAATAGTTTTCTTCTTAGAAAACTTTTCAGAAAATATTTTAATTTTAAGTTCTGATTTATATATATAATTAAAATTATATATAATTAAATTATATAAAAATGTATTTATATAAATAAAACTAAAATCTGTGTTCTGCTTTTGGGGCTGAATCTCCAAATATTCAGAAGTACAGATTTAAACTTTCATAAATCTAGTAGTTTAGGCTAAGTGTTAAAGCCCTCACTGGAAAACAAAGCTCTTTACTTTTTCTGCTGCCTTCTCTTCTGCCCACTAATGAGCTACTTTTCTGTTTTCATAAATATCTGAATTATCAAGCTGAACTTCTATTTTTTGAGATTTGGAATGCATACCCGAGGCTATCGGATTGGATGTGAATATATAAAACAAGTTTATGCTTAAAAATATGTAAATGCATAAGCAAATGTGTATGTGGTTGGTGATACATAAGTAATGAAAAAGTTGCTACCATGAATGACAGGAAAAGTCAGGATGAAAAATTACTTGATTTGGTTTATGGTAATGAGGATTAAAAAATGAAAAACATGGTTTTGATTTAAAAGGCCTATCATCCAACGAACTCCAGAAAAGACTAATTATTTACCCTAAACCAGTACAAAGTAAGAGACCTGAGTTCTAATGGAGAAACATACCCTTTATAAGAAGAAGCCATACAGTTCATGTCACTCAGGCCTCACTGAGTGTGTTAAGTGCTTCCTATACTCATGGCAATCCATCTTCTCTTTGGATTTAGGAGCCTTTGATCCCACTTGCCTGACCCAGCTGGGATTACAGGTCGCTATAAATATAAGGGGGGGCTCCAGTCTATTTGTCCCAGTGATACTTCATTTTCTAAGTTTGATTTACAGATCTGAGAGGGGCAGCAAGTGATTTGTTTTGAGTACCAAACAGTAAGATACTTAACTCACAGTAACTCCATGGGCGGGTCAGAGCACTCTTATTTATATATGAGGACACTCAGGTTGAAGAGATGAACTCCCTTCACTCAAGAAGCAGAAAGACTGCTTGGGAAATTGGCAGGCACTCCCTTTGTGATACTCACCCCTCTCACCCCACCATCATCCTGCTAACTTCCTAATACTTAATGCTAAAAAGCTTGGCCACAAAAATGTGATAAAAATAAATGTAGCTAAGAAAAAAGGACAACTCTGATAGCCTCAGAGATGTCCTAGTTATCTTACTGAGCCCAGAGGAGGCGAATAAGATGCAAGGACTATCATTTTAAAAATTCATTTTTTTACAAGACGTACATTTCAGTTAAGATATGGACTTTATACAAATTCTCTTCCAAATTCCAATTACTTCTCCCTTCTTCATACCACACAGCTAGTTAAAATGTGAAAATTTACGTGGTCATCTCTTGCTCTCTCGTTTTATAGATCAAGAATCCTTTTTTCAGTCTTAATGTTACACAATAGTTTATTTGACTGCTTTTCTTTTGTTGTTGCAATGAGATGGACATATAGAAGTTGTGAGTATTAGCCTCAACATTGTCTCTTTTTCCCAGAGGATGCACAGCAATGGTAGTAACGAACAGTTATATATGTAGTTCTACTTTGCGTTCTAAGTGCTTTATTTATATTCCAAAATCCTTTTCTAATGCAGTTAGTGGGGGCCAAATAATTCAATATGCCAGAGAAGCATGATTGAAAGTTTATTGTTAGTTGGCTAGGAATTCCCTGGGACAATTATAATCTATTCTTATTTCTGGCTATGGATTGATGCCATCTGGGAGCTATGATTTTGGGTCCTGAAATCCTTGCTGAGACTTCCAAGACAGCATGAATGATTCCAGGAATCTCTTAAGTAGGTGACACCCATTTCTTTAGCTCAATCCTGGGAGATGTGGCCAGTAGAATTCTGGGGACATGGGCTGGACAGAGGATGGGAGTGAATCAGGTTATGTGCGAATGTGCATTATTATCATGCGGAGAGTTATTCCAGGAATTATTTTCTATATTAACTCACAAAAATCCCAAGGTAAATACTATTATTATTCTCCCATTTTTCAAACCAGTAAACTGAGGCATTGAAGGCTGAGCAATTTGCCCACGTAACTAGTAAGTGGAGGCGCTGGGATTCTAACCCAGGCAGTCTGACTCTACTGCCCCTTTTATTTTTGTCTAACCCATGATTCTCAAGGACAAACCATGTATTTACCTTGTGAATTATTATCCGGGACCTTCCACCAGTGTTCTTCAAGTGTTTGGTAATGGCAGATGGATTTATTATTGATGTAGGAAACAAAAGACGATGTTTGCTTCTCTGAGAGAAGAAAGAGGAGAAGGAGAAATGGTCACCTCCCTAATTCCAGTACCTCAATGGAGATTCAGGAGGCCTAGCGTTGGTGAGGACTGACTCAGAAGTCTGTAAAAGCCAATCTGCAGTTTGTGAAGAGGAGCCATGACCCTGTCATTAGTTGGACCAAACTGCCCCAGAGTCGGGACCATCAATATTTCTGTAGCATAAAAAACCCAGCAAGGTTCCAGAATGCTAACCAGGTAATTATTACTGCTAGGGCTATTCTTGTTTTCTTTCTTTGACTGAAAAACATGAATGAAATTACGATGCCATTCCTTTTGTTCTTTGTGTCCTCTTACTGTTAGGTTCTTTGTTTCTACTCGTTCCCTGCTGTTAGCAAGATGAAAAAGGCTTCGTATTCCAAGGCTTTCTGTTGACCTTTGAGACTTAAAAGTCTCCCACAAGGGAAAGAAAGCATCCCTGAAATGTGGATTCATGAAATACCTCAGACTTCTGGAGGAAACAAATGACTCTGGGTTCTTTTCAACTCACAGCACACAGCAGACAGAAAAGCAGCAATCTGAGAATTTAATGAGTCTAGGAGTCTCACAAGACAGTGCTTGTGTGGGGGGCTGGCAGTCTAAGGTACTAGTGAAGTGTTGGTGCTGCAAATTTAAAATGTGCATACTTCCCAGGATTTGAAAACATAAGCTTATTAAATTTGGGCTATCACTGGAATTTTTTAAAATTTATCAATTTGGGGGTATTTTCCTTGTTTTGATTTGCCAAACAGACATCACCAAGTGCACACATTCATAAGGAGTTCTAGAGATAAAAATGTCATGCTGTAAAGGAGAGGCAGTGTAATATAGTGCAAAGATCATCAGCTTGGAAGGAAGACTTGTGTCTGAACTGACGATTGAACAATTAATAATTCTATCTTCTTGGGAGAGTCATTTATTACCATCACTGTTCCTGAATTAGCACAATCGACTCCTAACTTGTTTTCCTTCTTCTACCCTTAACTGTCACACTTATTAACTAAAGTTAAATATGAAGTACTTTCTATGTCCCATGAGGATCGGCCTCTCTCACCTTACTTCTAATTAGTCCCCCTTCTCCCTCTGCTCTGGCCACACTGGCTTCCTTGTTCTTTACACACACCAAGCCCAGATCCACCTTGGGGCTGTGGACTTGCTGTTTCCTCTGCCTGCAATTTTTACTTGGCTGGCTCCTTCACTGCATTTGGTTCTCTTCTCAATTTCATCTCTTAATATCAGGCTTCCCAAAATTATTTATCTAAAAAAAGGACCTCTTGTCATTCTCGATTACCTTACTTTGCTTTATTTTTCTTCTCAGCTCTTATCTCTGTCTGTAGGTGTATTAGTTTATATGGTTGCCAGTTTCCCCAACTACAATATAAACTCCACATGGGCATATTTCTAGTCTGTTTTGTTCATCACTCTATCCCAAATGTCTAGAACAGTGTCTAGTACGTAAAAGGCACGCAATAATTATCAGATGTGTCTTGGTTTCTTTCTCTTTAAAGTGAAGACAGAAGAAACCTCCTTGTAGTGTTTGTAAAGATTATGAATAATGTATTAAATGGAATCTCAAAGTCCTTTAGTTCATTGCAGCAGATCTGTCTGTGCTTGTCCTTTGCCTTCAGACTTTGCCAATTGTATGTACTCTGGTGGACTTCCAACTACCAATGTATGCTGCTCCGTGTCTGAGGACTATTTCTGAAGACGTGGAAGGACAGAAGTGACTGGGAAATAACATTCCCACCCCAGAAGCCCTCAAATTGTGACTCCTGGGTGTTGGTGCATAAATACTCCAATTCCCTAGACACCTGGGATAACTCTGAAGCTTCCTAGTGTTTCTCTACAAGATTAAGCTCTAGCCAGTCACAGTGATAGCTGGCTTGACCACACATCCTTTATTGACTGCTTTCTCTTTCTTTTATCATTTCTCCACTTCTCCTGTTGTTTCCCAATAAAATAATTGCATTGAATTATTGTCTTAGGATCTGCTTCTGGGGGAACTCAACTAAGATTTAAAAAATGGTAGCTATTACTATGTAATGACTTCTTCTAGTCTACTAGGTAGAATTCAGACCTTTTAATATAAAATAACTGTACTTGTGTAAATGTGGGCTATTCTACAGAACTTAACACGTTATTGACCGGGGGATTTTTGCAGAAACTAATGCCTATGGCCGTAATATGTCTCCGGTCAAAAATGTGTTAATAATTATTAAAAGTAATAGTGTATTTCTCTGATATTTAGCTCATTCTCAAGTATCTTACATTGTAGTCCTCATTTCTGTATTGCATATTTATTTTCTTATGCTCCTTCCAAATGATAAAATGTGTTTTATTTATTGGTATCTGGACTATCTGTTTGGTTGTTATGATTCTCAAACTAGCCCTGTTCCAAAATAATCCATATCTTTGGGGTTGCAGATCAGGTATTGATACTTTAAAAATCTAATGGTCTCCTGTGTGACTAATGTGGACAACTCTGGTAAGTCTTCCATAAATTCTCCCTTTTCCACAATTTCAATAACTTTTTTTTTCCAGCATTCTCTGCAGTTCTGTATGATCATAGAGCTTTATTTTTTTTTTAATCTTAAAAGACTCTTTTCTATGTTTTGTTAGCATCTGTTTATGGGTTATCAGAGTTTTAAATTTAATGACTTTTAAAATGTTACTTGAGTCATTTAAATCTTTAAGCCTTAAAAGTTTGTAACCCAACAAACTACTGATTTCAAAGTATGTGAAATACATTAATTTATAGACATTTTAACCTTCATTTCAAAAATATTAAGCATTAATACAATGGGGTACTGGCATAAGGATAGAAATATAGATCAAAAGAAGAGAATAAAGAGTCCAGAAACAAACCAATATGATATTCAACAAAGGTACCAAGGCAATGCAGTGGAGAAAGGAGAGTCTTTTCAACAAATAGTGCAGGAATATTGGATATTCATATAATATATACAAAAACTTTCACTCATAATTTGTACTAAACACAAAAATTAACTGAAAATGATGATAGACCTAAATATAAGAGCTCAAACTATAAAACTTATACAAGGAAACATTGCAGAAAAATTTGCAAACTTGGGTGAGGCAAACATTTCATAGATATACATTAGATGTATGATCCAAAAAAATTGGTAAATTGTACCACATCAAAATTCTAAACTTCTGCTTTTCAAAAGATAAAATTAGGGCAATGAAAAGACAAGCCACATACTTGAAAAAGATATTTGCAAAACATACAGCAGATAAAGGACTTACTAAGAATAAATAATTTTTATAATGAAATAATAAGAAGACAAACAACCCAATAGAAGAACTGAGCAAAAAAATGTTCAGAAACGAGTTCTCATAAGTGGCCAGTGACTACCTTCACCTGTCAGTAGCAGTATCATCATTTCTTAATTAACCCATGTGATTTTCAAGTGGTTACTGGATGCTTTCATATTCATTGGTTAGCATGCTCATGTAAAAATTATATTCAGATGAATACTGGGTAAATATACTTAAGTGGTTTGCACATAAAGATATGTTGTTGAAAGGTAAAGAAAGTAAATGTCTAGATAAAGGTGAATCCTGTGGAGATTCTCATTTACCAGAGCAGTTCTAAATGGCCAATTACGATTATGTTCTAAAGTATGAGTCAGGTGTCTTCCATTTCCAAACAGGATGTAGTTAAGTAGTTCATGATAGGTCATGTCAGGATTTAGTAAGTTATGCTCCAATAGACAACAACTAGAAAAAGCCAGATGAATAATAAAAGTCATATTTTAAAAGTCAGAGAGATGTGGAAATCTAAGGAACTACTTGGACTAAAATTCCAGAGTGGGAGAATCATTTAGAGGTGAGTAGACAATTAGCTACCAGTTTTTCCCTGGGGCCCTTGTCAATTTTAGGTGTAGGCTGATAAGTGGAGCTTGACCCATATATAAGGCTGATAGAGAAATCATTAAATCTTTTAAAACTGGAGATTTTAGAGGCCCCAACTACTTGGTCAGTTTTCTGCAAAAGATATTTGCAGTAATCTGAAGTGGCATAGGGTGTTAAGAGATAAGGGAAAAAAATCTGACAGGCAGAGTGAAATCTCTTGTAGTGCTTAAGAAACAAAGATCAACCAGGGCAATCTTGAAATTAAAATAGGCAAGAGATGAAATCCTTAGAGGAAGTAGTGAATTGACATTGAGGATCTATATACTCTTTTTACCAGGGGACACCTCTGTGGGGAGTGGGAGGGAGGACACAGGTAGAGGCTGAAAACCTAGGTTTGGCCCTGGCAAGAGGCTGCTGTTGGGGGAGATTAGCATAGATTTTGTTGTTTATGTAGGGACTAGTGAGTAGAGAAGCCTCAGACACATTGCTGGTCTCCTCCTCAAACATCTGATGTATTTGAAGCTATATCAGGAGGATAATAAGCTAAACTGAAAAACTCGGAAGAGTAGAACTACTGGAGTTTTATAGAGCCAAGAAGACAAAGACTCAGCAGCTTTAAAATAAAAATCCTAGTGGACCACATCCTAGAAATACTGGCAAATACGAGGTAGACTGAACTTTAGAAAAACTGAAGTCCAAAGAGGACACATCTCAATTCCTGAATGGATTCAGGTGAGTAGTCCCTTACCCTATCTAACAAAGGAAAACACCTTTGTGGTGAGACATAACCTCAGCTGGGGACTTTCCCGTTCTTTCATACACACTTTGTAACAAGAAAAAGTATGAAACATGTGAAGAGGTAATACCACACAACAGATAATCGGAAAAAAAAAAAAACAAACCCAGACAACAATAGAAGACCAGATATTGGGCAGGAATAGAAATGCAGACCTAGAGAACAGATGTGTGGACACAGGGTGGGGAAGGTGAGGGTGGGATGAACTGGGAGATTAGGTTTGACATAAATACACTACCATGTGTAAAACAGATAGCTAGTGGGAACCTGCTGTAGAGCACAGGGAGCTCAGCTCGGTGCTCTGTGATGACCTAGATGGGTGGGATGGGGGGTGGAGGTTGGGGGGTCCAAGAGGGAGGGGATATATGTATACATATAGGTGATTCACTTCACTGTACAGCAGAAACTAACACAACATTGCAAAGCAATTATACTACAATAAAAAAAGATCAGCTATTAGAGTTAGCAGATGAGAATATAAATGAGCTTGATAAATATGTTCAAGAAAAAAAGAGAGAAAAGATAAAATAGATGAAAGGATGAAGAATTTCACCAGGCTACTGTAATTTTAAAAAGGAATCTAACGGATATTTCAGAACTATAAAATATAATTGAAATTGAGAACTGAATGGATGGATTTAACAGCAGATTGGACAATGAAGAACCCAGGATCAGTGAATAAAATAGGTAAGTAGGAAATATCCAAACAGACTGAAAGAGAGAAAAAAAATCGGGGAAAACTCAGATGTGACATAAAAGACAGGTGAGACACACCCAAAAGGTCTAATGTACATGTAATTGCAGCATCAGAGTAAAGAAAAGGGAGGGGAATAGTAGCAATAGTCTTAGGTGTTCTATCCAAGAATTTCCCTAAACGGATAAAAATCAACTCACAGATTTAAGAAGTTTAGCAAATGTCAAGCAGGATTAGAAAACAAAAAAACAAAACAAAACAAAACAAAAAACCCACCAAAAAACCTAGACATATCTCAGTCAAAAGACTGAAAAACAAAGGTAAAGAAATGAATTTAAAAGTTGTTAGAACTTAAAAGACAAATTAATTTCAAGGACTGACAAGCTGAAAAGCTTATTTCTGAACAGAAACAATGGAAGCCAGAAGAAAATAGGAAAATGCCTTTAAAGTGCTGAAAGAAAATTAAGTGCCATCCTGGAATTCCGTACATAGCAAAAATATCCTTCCAAAATGAAAGGGAAGACCTTTTTAGACAAGTATTGAGGGAAATTACTGTTATTATGACTGTATTAAAAAATAAGAAAAGGATATTTTCCAGCAGAAGGAAAATAAACACAGACAAAAACATGGAAATGTAGGAGAAAATGAAGAATATCGAAAAGAGTAAATATCCAAGAAATAGAAATAAATATTGAATATTATAAAATAATTGTAATGTTTATATAGTTTAAAATATAATTAGAACTAAATGCATGAGAACAATAATAAAAATTTTGATAAAGGGGGATTAAAGGAGTGAAAATGTTCTAAAGTAGAATTTGGGAAGTGATAATTATTTGAGCTAGCTATAATAAATCAAAAATGAAAAAAAAAAAGGGGGCTTCCCTGGTGGCACAGTGGTTAAGAATCCACCTGCCAATACAGGGGACACGAGTTCGAGCCCTGGTCCAGGAAGATACCACATGCCACGACGCAACTAAGCCTGTGCACCACAACTACTGAGCCTGCATTCTAGAGCCTGTGAGACATACTGCTGAGCCTGCATGCCTGGAGCCTGTGCTCTGCAATGGGAGGGGCCACCGCAATGAGAGGCCTGCGCACCACAATGAAGAGTAGCCCCCACTCGCTGCAACTAGAGAAAGCCCGCGTGCAGCAACGAAGACCCAATGCAACCAAAAATAAATAAAACAAATAAATTTTTAAAAATGCATACTGCAATCTCTAAAGTAGTCATTAAAGGAATAAAAAATAATGTTTTAGTACATATTTACTGTTTAAAAGAGGAAAGTTGAAATAATAAAAAAGGGATTGATCCAAAACGATAGAAAGAAGAAAAAAGGAAATATAAAACAGTTGGGAAATGAAACAAATGGAAAAATTATAGCTAAAAAATCAGTTATATCAGTAATTAAATGTAAATGGATTAACACTTCATTTAAATAATGAAGATTAATTAGATTAAAAACACAAAACCCAACTATATGCTTCTTATGAGTAAAACATTTTAATTTTAAATAACATTACAGAAAAGTCAAAAATGAAAGGATAGGCTTGGGGATCTTGAGATTACAGAGTGCTACTCCCACACTTACAATAAGAACATAAAAAGCTGGGCAATTTTCAGGACTTCCCCGGTGGCACAGTGGTTAAGAATCTGCCTGTCAATGCAGGGGGCCTGGGTTCGATCCCTGGTCAGGGAACTAGATTCCACATGTCACAACTAAAAGATCCCACAGGCTGCAACTAAAGATCCCGCCTGCTGCAAATAAAGATCCTGTGTGCCACAACTAAAGATCCCATGTGCCGCAACTAAGACCCAAATAAATAAATATTTAAAAAAAAAAAAAAAGCTGGGCAATTTTCAAGTTCACGACTTTCCTTGAACCCAACAGAATGCTAACACTGCATGGTGAAAAACTAAAGCTGAAATATGGACAGAGATGGGACACGAGAGTTTGCTTACCTGGGCCGATGCAGCCAGACACCAGTAAGAAGAATTCAGCTACAATAGTTGATAAGTTGGCAAAAGTGAGTGTGGGCTAGAGAGATAGTTGGAAGACCCTGAGGTCCACAGATATGGGAGAGGGGAGGAATTTACATCCTCTTGCAAGTTTTTTCTCTACAAATCACAACTACTCACCAGGAAGGCTAAGGAGAATCCTGAGAAAGATTCCTTCATGGTGTAGGTCAGGGGAGGAGAAGAGCAGCTGCTGTGGAAGGGGCACAAAACTCTGCCTAGATCTTTCTCTTCTATTTCCCCTATTTCCCCTATGGAACAAAGCCTTACTATACAGAGTAGGGGGAGGAGGGCAACAAAAATTGTTGCCCCTAGAGTAATGGTAAAAACTCCTTGTAGCTGGAAGAAGGAAATAGGAAAAGTACCTTCTACCCTGAGGGAGGAGCTTGAATATACGCTGGGTCCAGAACTACAGTTGGAGGATAGGCAAGAGGATTGTAAGTCTACGTTCCCCGAACTCAGGGAAACAGTACCTATCTAAGACTAAGGTTTAATCAGGATATCAGAGCACACCACCCCTACTGCACTGCCTTCACAATGCTAAAAACCATTGAGTAATAGAAACAGTGGACTACTGCCAGGAGAGCTGTAACATTCAGGTCCTCTATACAGTAGAGTATAAAAGACCTAAAGCTGAGGGTAGAACAGATAATGAGAAACACCACCTTGGCAACCAGCCCTCAATCTAACAAGCTATCATTAGAGAAACCTTGCATGCATTGAGAGTAAACAAGCAACAACAAACCTCAAATTCAAGTTGACTCTGATTAACACAAATCTAAAGCCTAAATACTAAAGGCCTAGCAGAAGGAAAGCTGTGCCCATTTCCAAGCTCAAAGCCTACTTATCTCAGTCTCTATTGTCCTACACAAGTCAAACACACACACACACACACACACACACACACACACACACACACACACACACACACACACACACACACACACACACTCCCAAGAAGCAGAAGTCAACAGAACCAGATGTGGCTATTATAGAGATGCTGGGATTGTCTAACAGAGAATTTAGAATAACTGTGATTAATAAGGAAAAGGCTCAGTGGCAAAGTTGGACAATGGGTTAGATTATATGAGTAATTTCAACCAAGACATGAAAACTATAAGAAAGAATCAAAATGGAAATGAGATAAACGAAAAACATAATAACAAAGATCTGGACTGCTTTGTACGGACTGATCAGTAGACTGGACACAGCCAAGGAAAGAATCAGTAAACTTGAAGATATGTCAATAGAAATTACCCAATTTGAAACAAAAGAGGAATAAGTGCAGGAAAAAACCCCAGACATCCAAGAACTGTGGGGTAATATCAAATTGTCTATATGCATTATTGGAATGCCAGAAGGAGAAAAGAGAAAAATGGACAGAAGAAATATTTGAAGAAATAATCGCTGACAATTTTCAAAAATTAATGGCAGATACCAAACCACGGATTCAAGAAGTTCAGAGAACACCAAACAGGATAAATACTAACCAAACAACAGCACACACCTAAGCATATCATAATTAAACAGTTGAAAACAAAAGACAAGAAAAATTTTAACGTTAAAAGAGACACATTTCATGCAACTGTACATCCATAGGCGAAAACAAAAAAACTACTCGAAACCATATCTCATATCTTATACAAAAGCTAACTCAAAATGTTTTACAGACATAAATATAAAACATAAAACTATAAAACCTCTAGAAGAAAACTTAGGAGAAAATATTTGTGACCTCAGGTGAGGCAAGGAATTTTAAAATATTATACCCAAAACATGACCCATAAAAGAAAAAAACTGTAAGTTGGATATTATCCAATTTGAAAACTTCTGATCTGTGAAAGACACTGTTAAATGCATAAAAAGTTAAGCTCAAGACTGGAAGAAAATATTTGCAAATCACATTTCTGACAAAAGCCTGTATCTATAAAATATAAACAGTTCACAAAATTCAATAATAAGACAACCAACAACTGATTTTTTAGCTCTGTAGGTGATTCAAACATACAACCAAGCTTGGAAACCTCTCTTCAATGGCCTCCTCGCTCACTTATCTGAGAATCAAAACTACCCTTCTGTCTCAGATTAGAGTTGGCTATGAAATATAAATCTAAACCCCAGGCTCACTCACATTCCTTTGCATTTATGGTGGCTTTCTGGTGTGTGTATTGGCAGCCTACAGGCAGCTGGATATTTCACTTCTGTTCCTTTTGTTACTTCTGTTTATTCTATTCTTTCTTGGCACCTATAGATTTAGATTTGGCTTATCAAGCATGTACATCTCTTGAAAGACAAAATATGGAATGTAAAAATTTGCTTTAAAAGATCATTAAATGAAAACGCATCTCGACTTGTCTTTATAAATTCTACATTGATGAATTTAATACACCTTTGAGCACTGCTCCAGGAGCAAGAGGCACTTGGACATGCCTCTTCATTCAGGATAGACCTTCAGGCAAACCCACTAAAGGTGGATAAGTTGTGGTAAGTTAATTCTTCTAATATTTAGTTTATGATTTGCTCATCAGTTTGTTTCTAAGGAAATCTATTAGAGTGATGATATTCAGATTTTAGTGGGCATAAAAATCACCTAGGGAAGAAGTTATTAAAATGTAGATCCTTGACCTCCCACCACCAGAGATTGTATGTAGTTAACGTTGGGGTGAGTTCCCCAAATCTATATTTTTAAATAAGTACCTTTCCATGATTCTAATGTAGCCAGGACCATAGAAGACCTGCTTAAAAATCCTGGTAAGATGATCCCTGAGAATTTTGTGTTTATGCATGTCCTGTAACTGAAAACTAGCAAAGACACTGAACTTCACCAATGCAGACACTGTGAGGCAAAAGAGAGCTTGCTAGAATAGAATGGGAGAAAATCTAGCTTTGAAAATGACTCTCCCTTTCACTGACTCCTTTTTTTTCTTTTTTGTAAATGAGAAGTTTTGTGAAATGATTCACTGGAGAGTTATTATGGGCCCAGTATGATAATAGTCATTCATATTCTGGCCACAAATGCAATTCATTTGGTAAACGCCAAGCTCTTCGAAGCTTGAAGCACCTAATGTAATTGCATTCTGCAGCTAAGAAGTGGAATGGATCCCTGGGCAGCCATGTGGATCTCTCTCTTGAAGCACTGGATAGAAACCTCAACGTGTGGCCCTGCAGTGGAGCTGTTTCAGTTTTCATCCTTCCCCCACTGCATTTTCTTTAGACTACTGAGTTATATTTAGTGGGGTCCTGACTGAATGTGAAAATATTTAGAAAATGTGAAATGTTTAGAAGGTTGATGTAAAAAACAATTTAGTTTCTCACATATAAATAACAATTATTATGAAACCAGCAATGGAAAATGTGAACTCAGTTTGGTTATCACCACTATACTGTATTGTCTTTTGCTTTTTCCTCAGATTTTAGCCTTTTCTTTAGTGAGGAACCTTGGGATACACTGTCATCATATCCACCCCCAAATACTTACCCCATCAAATGCATTTTCTTTTTTACTTCATTTGCCATTTAGCTTTTGCTAAGTACCACTGGGAATGGCATTATGGTCTCAGATAATAGAAGAAAAATTAAATGTGTTGAAAAGCTGTCTGGTGCCTTTTCTAGGAGGGTGAGGACCATTGTCATGTGTGAGCCTATTGGCTGACTTCTAATGGAGGGCATGGCAGTGTGATTCTAGAAAATCTTATTTTGAATTTTGGGAGCTCAAGCAAGTCGCACGCTCACCACTGCTCAGGCGTCCCGTCCTTTGCATTTGTTAAATTGTATTTTTCATTAGAGATAACACTTGTAACAAGCCAGAGGCAAGTAGGTCTTGCTGCAGCTTAATTTGAGGAAATTGATTAAGATAAATTTTAGATTGTGCCCATCTTAGAGAAAAATGAAATAACTCATTATGAAAAGTATAGACTGCTTGCTATTATCCTGATAGGGAGCAATTTAATGAGCCAATTTATGAACTGTTGAAGCCAACTTATTGGCATGTGCAATTTGCCTGGTGGTTCCTAAAGAAAAAAAAATAAATCACATGAGGAGGTGAGCAGATGTTAACATAGAAAAACTTGGAAAATACACAAAATTATAAGAGAAAAATAATATTATTATTAACATTTTAATGCATATGCTTCCAGCCAGTTTTCTATGTGTACATGTATGTTTTTTGACATCATATTTTATAATTCCTCTGTAAACTGCTTTTTTTCACCCACTCTTAGATTATAAGCATTTCCCAATGCTATTAAAATATCTTCAATACATAAATTTAATGTTTACATAATGCTACCTTTATTTATGCACTATATTTTAATTAACCATCCTTTTATAATTGGACATTAAGTTTATCTATAATAAATATTCTGATAATCTTGATTCATCACAGAAGGCTTAAAATATTTGTGGAAGATCTCATATTTCCAACAAGCAAATTAAATGGCAGATGGTGGATTCTGGATCTCCCTGTTTATATCAACTAACTCACCTCTTGAGAAAATATAAAATGTTGAATAGGATTGTAGGCCTTAAGGACTGGTTATTTGGGGAATGTCTTTTTGTTATATTTGGGTTTAATTATTTCCAGAGTTGCTTCCATGTTTGAAGTCAGTGGATTAAAGCAGTAGTTCCAGTCTTTATTGCAGAGAGGGGAGGAGAAAAGGCAGGGAAGATGGATTATAGTTCCAAATCTGCAAAGTTGTGGAAATTCATTGTAGTCTCTGAGCTGGGTATTGAGGAACTTCAGCCTCATCAACTTCTCTGATTAGGTAGAGAAAGGGAGCAATGGACTATGGTGAGAAACACGGAAGTCTGCGAAGTGAGTAGCATTTGACATAGACATACTTTGGGGAGAGAAGTGACAAAGTCAAGTTTTTACCAGATACAAGTTTGATATCTAACACTACTACAGATTTTGGCTGGCCACATTAAAGGCTAATTTTGGAAAGAGGAGGAGGACTCAGAGTCCCAAACTGAAAGCCTGAGTAAAGTGTTGAGCATCATGAATAAATGAATATCTCTTATTTCCCAATTCTCTGACACAAACTGGGTGTCCAACATTTCAATTCAATTCTGATCCTGACTCCCAGATTTAGCATCACACCCTACAGGTTAAGGGTTCAGTCTCACAAGACTGCCCCCTACCTCAGATGCCAGTTGCAATGGGGTGCCCAGGATACCTGCACTTCTGTCTAGCTTGGCTGGAATGAGCCACAGAACTTAGGAAAATTCTATACAGTAGTCCCCCCTTATCCACAGTTTCATCTCCTGTAGTTTTAGTTACCTGTGTTCAACCTCAATCCAAAAATATTAAATGGAAAATTCCAGAAATAAACAATTCATAAGTTTAAATTAAAAAAAAAATTGCATGCTGTTCTGAGTAGTGTGATGAATCGTCCCTTTGTCCAATGAATCCACACTGTATATGTTACCTGTCTCTTAGTCAAGTTAGTAGCCATCTTGGTTATCAGATTGACTTTTGCAGTATCACAGGGCTTGTGTTTAAGTAACTCATACTTTACTTAAAAATGGCCCCAAAGTACAAGAGTAGTGATGCTGGGAAAACCATAGTATGTATAGGGTTTGGTACTATCCACGGTTTCAAGCATCCACTGGCAGTCTTAGAACTTACACCCCATGGGTAAGGGGGCACTACTGTACTTACTATCACAGTTTATTATAAAGGATAAAAATAAACAGTCAGATTAAGAGGTACAGAGGGTGAGCACCAAAAGGGTCCTGAGTGTAGGAGCCTTTATCTCCATGGAACTGGAGTATGCCACCCTCCTAACACTTTAATGTGTTCATCAGCTTGGAAGCTCTCCAGACCACCTGTCATTTAGTCATTTTTATGGAGGTCTAATTATGTAGGAACGATTGATTAAATAATTGGTCATTGGGGGTCTGAACTCAGTCTCCAGTCCCTATTTCCACCCTTCAAAGGAATTTTATTTTAATTGAGAAAGCAGCTTAAGTCAGTTAAGCTTCATCCTACAAACAGTCCTTGAGACTGCCCTGTAACAAAGGAGGGGATCTCTTCAGCCCTTGCCTGCTATCTTTCCTCCCAAACCCATTTGCTCTGCCTCAGAGGCAGCAATTCCTGCTTTGATGCATCAAAAGTAAGACTCTTCATAGTAACACTTTGATCTCAGTCCTGATTCATCCCACAGGATGGCCCCCTGGATCTGCCATTGGCCTTTACTCTGCATTCACTGGCAGTCCCAGGCTCCTATAACCTCTGCCTTCTCTGTGGCCTTGTTTGTCCAGGGAGAAAGGAACACATACCAAGTAACATACAGAACAAGTTCTACTCAGAATTGCTAACTGGCATTTTGCCATAATATTAACAATATTAGTAACAACATTAAAAACCAATAATAGTTATAAGAGCTTACTAAGTGCCAGGTATTGCTCTAAGCACTTATACGCATTATTTTAATTAATTCTTACAATGTCCCTATAAGTTGTTAGCGCCATTTACAGATGTTAAGTTACAGAGAGGCTATTCAGATGGTAGGTGGAAGAAACAGGATTCAAATCCAGCCATTCTGATGCCAGTACTAAGGCCACTTGAGGCTACACTGATAGATCAGAAAAGAAAAGGAGTGGATTAAGAAAGGTTTCGTGGAGGAAGGTTTGTAATTTCTTTAAGCAGTGGAGGACATAAGCCTGATGACTGGATGGGAGGAGGCATTCCAAATCAAGAAAACACTCTGTACCCAAGCTCCAAGAACCCAATGTCTCAGCTTAATGTTTTTGCACATGCTAGTTTCTGTACTTGGAATGCTTTCTCCTTTTTATTCATTTGACTGATTTCTGTTCATCTTGTAAAACTTAGCTTGGATACCATCTTGTTTTGAAGACTTCCTTGCATGCGATGCTCTTGGTTTATTGCTCTCTGCTCACCCTGTGCTGACTTCTGACATAGCTCATGGCAGACTGATTGTCTGCCAATCATCCACCTCTCTCTGTATTCATGCACTTTGCCACGTACCTTTGCAGCCCTATCAGGAGGTGGGCTCTATTTCCCCTGACCTTTGAGCATGGGCTGGCCTTGTGACTTGCTCTATCCAGTAGATAGTGGTTTGACTGATGATGGGCCAATTTCAGCCTGGACATCTAGAGATCTTGTGACTCCTAGTGTCTTAGAGCCCAGCCTTTTCCATGTGTACAGGCTGGGATGCCCTGTTAGAGGGCGAGGAAGCACATGGAGGAGAGCTGAGCCAACCCCCAGAAATAGAGCTCTTGGCTAACCCACCAGTTGATCACAGATGTAGGAAGGAGCCCAGAAGAGAACTATCAAGTCTGGCCCAGATCAACAAGTCAAGTCCCCCTAGTCAACCTGGAGTCACAAGAAATAAAAAATGGTTATTGTTTTAAGTTGCTAAGTTTACGGATGATATATTGCACAGCAATTACTAAAGGATACAGAAATTGATGCCTGTAACAACATCCTAAAATATGTGGCATTGGCTTTGTGTCTGAGTGGCGAGTGGTGGCTAGAAAAATGATGGGTAACTGTAAACTCTGGTTGGAAAAATGATGAGGAGATTTTTAGGGGAGTCTGGAAAAATAGCAACTCGTGTTATATAGCAATGAAATGACTAGCAAACTTGGAATATAGAACGTGTCCCTAACGACCTTTTGGATTTGGCTAAGAAGATCTCTAGGCACAATGTTTAAGGTATCAGTTAGTTGCTGCCTGATGGAAAAGATAAGGTACAGAAAAAGAAGATGAGCTTAAAACAACAACACAGCAACAACTGGTCAGGTTGCAAAATGTGAAGAACAGAAAACAAAAATGTTTCTCATCTCTAGCCTCTCAAGCCAGACAAAGATCAAATACAGGGTGTATCAGAAAGACATGGCCTTGGGGCAAAGATGAACATGGAAGCAGGAAAGCAATTTATAGAATTTAAGGCAAACCTATTTTGATCAACTAAAGAAAAAACATAGTTGGTTAGTAGTGAGAAATTAATATAGCAAGGAATCTAGAAAGCTCTGAGATATCTTTAAAATTTGCACATGCTCTTATTTCTAAACCTGCCAACTTCTTTTCTCTCTGTAATTGTCACCCTTTTCTCCTTCTCCCTCACTTGCTCTCTATATTTCTTTCTGCTTACTACTTCCCTCTCAATGAAGGCAACGTAGCAAGTTAAATATAATAACTTTGTAACATTTCCCAAACCATCCTTTTTTATGTGACAGACTGTAAGATGAGTTTTAAAATTAATTATGATAATTGAATACCTGATGAATGTATTATTAAAAATTGCATACCTTTAAAGAAGGAAGTATAACTTAATACCCATTTATTATTGTGGTAGGCTATCACTTTTTAAATTGGAAACTAAAGGCAAATCAATTTATCAAGTCCTAGGTGTCAGATGAAATTCCCTTAAATAGAACACTGTGGATTTCTTTCTTTTTTATTTTTTGGTAAGCAAGAGAGCTTCAGACTACTTTTTTTTTTTTTTTTTTTTTTTGCCGTACGCGGACCTCTTACTGTTGTGGCCTCTCCCGTTGCAGAACACAGGCTCCGGATGCACAGGCTCAGAGGCCATGGCTCACGGGCCCAGCCGCTCCGCGGCATGTGGGATCTTCCCCGGACTGGGGCACGAATCCGTGTCCCCTGCATTGGCAGGCGGACTCTCAACCACTGTGCCACCAGGGAAGCCCCAGACTACTTTTGTTTTTTTAACTACTTGTGGATTTGGGCAGAGTTTGAAGCCTTGCCTTTTGGGCTTCTGCTTTCTACAAGTCACAGGGTGGGGATGTTTGTGTTTGCCAAAATTAAAAATGCCAGAATCAAAAAAATCATATGTTGCAATATTCTGTTTCCATTTCTAGAGCAGGTCAAGCTCCTTCCTGGTTCGACGAGGTCAAATGAAGGCTTCCTTTTGAGTCACTTCTAGAAAAAGCTATTTGCAGTCTCCACATATTTTCAGTGAGCAGATGGTGATAATGATGATAACGATGATGGTGGTCAACTTTTCTGAATAATTCCTGGAAAACTGTTTCCCACTGCACAAAATGGATGAAAGATATGCTATTTGGATTCAGAATAGTTTACCAGTGTGGTGTGGTGAATAGCGAGGCAGAAGGCATCATGGGATCCACCAGCAAAAGGAGGAGAAGTGAAATATGATAAGCAATTCTCTTTTCAACCTCATCATGGTTGGAATTTCACCCAAACTAGCATGCAGTTGTGAGTCTCTGTGCTCTGAAAGTTTTGAATATGTTGGAGGGTTGTAGAAGTAAGTAGGCAGTGTCAGAAGTTCCGTCCGTATGTGATTGAAACAAAGAGTATCTAAGGGTACTAAGAGTATTTGAGTGTCTACTAGTTACAAGCAGTGGGTCAGGAAGGTTGTGTGATCATTAGAACTTCTGTTTCTGGAATTATAGAATGACTTGTATCAAACTAACTCTCCTGCCAGGACAAATTATAAAAGCTAGATAAAACAATAGCTTGAAAATACTGGGGAGTAACTTCCCTAAGAGCTAGGACTAAACAATAGTATTAAAGGTAATCCTGAAGTAGACAATGTTCCCATTACCTATTACTGTTTTGCAAACCTTCTCAGAACCAAGAGACTTAAGACAATAACTAATTATCTCTCATAGTTCTAGAGGTTGAGAGATTCAGTGGTGTGTTTCTTGTTTCATGTCCTTCATGTGCAGCCAGATAGTGTCTGAAGCTGGACTCATTTGAAAGCATCTTCACTCAGGTGGCTGGAGCCTGGGCTGGGAAATATGGAATAGGTGGGGAGTGGTTGACCATTCATCTCTATAGGTGTCCTCTCCACGTGACTAGTTTGGGCTTCCTCACACTTGGAAGTCTCAGTGTAGTTGGACTTCTTATGTGGTGACTGGCTTATATCAGAGTGGGCATTTTAAGAGACAGGAAGCAGAGCTGGAGGTCTTTTAAGACCTGGGCCTTAAAACGGCACAGCATCACTTCTGCCATATTATATTGGTCAAAGCAGTCCCCAGACCTACCCAGTTGTAAGGGAAGGAGAGAGTGAGGGGAGTGTCAATTCAGTGAGGGGAGTGTCAATTCAGTGAGAGGAGTGTCAAAGAATTTGAGGTCATCTTTATTATGCCACAAACTAGCTCTTACAAAGCTTTGAGCCCAGCCTTGACTGAAGTTGATCTTCACATACTCACTTGCCTGTCAGACAAAATTAAATCCTCCAAGGAGAAAGATTACTCCACCCAGAGATCTTACAAGTTGTTCATGCAAAATGTTTGATATTCAATATATACAATGGAATATTACTCAGCCATAAAAAGAAACTAAATTGAGCTATTTGTAATGAGGTAGATAGACCTAGAGTCTGTCATACAGAGTGAAGTAAGTCAGAAAGAGAGAGACAAATACCGTATGCTAACACATATATATGGAATTTAAGAAAAAAAATGTCATGAAAAACCTAGGGGTGAAATAGGAATAAAGACACAGGCGTACTAGAGAATGGACTTGAGGCTATGGGGAGGGGGAAGGGTAAACGGTGACAAAGCGAGAGAGAGGCATGGACATATATACACTACCAAACGTAAGGTAGATAGCTAGTGGGAAGCAGCCGCATAGCACAGGGAGATCAGCTCGGTGCTTTGTGACCGCCTGGAGGGGTGCCATAGGGAGGGTGGGAGGGAGGGAGACGCAAGCGGGAAGAGATATGGGCACATATGTATATATATAACTGATTCATTTTGTTGTGAAGCTGAAACTAACATACCATTGTAAAGCAATTATACTCCAATAAAGATGTTAAAATGAAAAAAAAAAGAGGGATACCCTTTTGGTGTCTGATATTGATAATTTCTGTTTATCATTATCAATTTCTGATATTGATAATTTCACCCTTTTTTTTTTTTTTGCGGTACGCAGGCCTCTCACTGTTGTGGCCTCTCCCATTGTGGAGCACAGGCTCTGGACGTGCAGGCTCAGCGGCCATGGCTCACGGACCCAGCTGCTCTGCGGCATGTGGGATCCCCCTGGACCGGGGCACGAACCCGCGTCCCCTGCATCGGCAGGCGGACTCTCAACCACTGTGCCACCAGGGAAGCCCCCACCCTTTTTCAAGTAGGATCTTTTGAAAGATCCTACTTTCAAAAATAATCAAAGAATATTATGGTAACTTTGTGTTGATACATTTCACAAATATACAAATATTCTGATAAAAATATACAAATATTCTGATCAAAAGAAATAGAAAATCTGGACACTCCTATAACTAAAAAAGGAAATTCCGGGCTTCCCTGGTGGCGCAGTGGTTGAGAGTCCGCCTGCCAATGCAGGGGACACAGGTTCGTGCCCTGGTCCGGGAAGATCCCACATGCCGCGGAGCAGCTGGGCCCGTGAGCCATGGCCACTGAACCTACGCGTCCAGAGCCTGTGCTCCACAATGGGAGAGGCCACAACAGTGAGAGGCCCGCATACTGCAAAAAAAAAAAAAAAAAAAAAAGGAAATTCCAGAGCCAGATGGTTTCACAGGCAAATTCTACCAAACATTGAAGAAAATTACCACGATTGTTATCCAAACTCTTCTACTAATGCCCAGTACTCTGGTAAATGCTAGGACAGTGCACACAGCAGAGGCATAAGGATAGTGTTTTGATTGCATGCAGTTTACTTGTTTTGGAGGTATTTGTACAGCTTTCCAGAGACGGTATAGTTGAGTTGGGTGTCTAATGTTAGTTTGCAACAGTGAGCCACCCTCCGTCTTGCTTCTTTCACTTTGACTGTCTAGACTCCTATAGTTGAGTTCACTGCTTTTCTGTCTTCACCAGTTTGAAGAAAGCAGCATTTAAATTACCTTGGCTGGAGGCAGGGGTGTAGGGAGCAATAAAGGGAAATGTGCGGGATGAGCATGGAAGGAATCTAGGAAGTAGGGAGAGGAAAGACAGCTAGTATTTGCCACTGTCCTAGATATGTCACTGTGCCAGCAATGACAATTGCACTCAGGTATTGATCCAGTCCCAGCTATCTCCATTCCTATATGTCCAACGTTCTTGCAACTTGGCTTCCACTTTTCTTCTTCCTACTGACTCTTGATATTTTCATGCCCAATCTTCTAAGAACTAAAGCACAATTTGTAAGGGTCAGGGCTGAAATTGAGTTGCTATAGGATGAATCACTGGCATGACAACATCAGGGTCCCAAAACTAGAATAGCCCATTTTCACTTTATCCTGAAGTCACAGCAGGACAATCGGATGTGCTAGGGAGATCAGACCAATAACCGACAGAGGACAAAACAAGGTAGCAGATAATTAAGCCATTATATTGTCAATATAAGCTTCCAGTCATGTGGAGCAAAATCACAAAGGAGAATAATAATGCCTTCTGAAGTCAGGGGAGTCCTCAAATGGGTGATGTTTTTCATCATGACCACCCAGGAGAGAACAGAACATAAACCCTTTGTTTCCATAAAGAAACAAAGGTAGAAAACCCTGAAGAAAATACTGGGAGGGGAAAAATACTGGCTATTCATGTCACTGAGGCTATATTGATAGGAAACTAAAACAACCAATCAAAGTAGTTGATGCAATGTTAAAAGAAAACATCAAGTTTGGTGTTTAATCTATTTTGTTATTTGACTGAGCTTGGCAAAGCCTTAAAGAATCTCTTGTTTTCAGAAAATTGGAATTGGTTCAACAGGCATTCAAAGGGGTTAGTTTCAAACAGATAGTTTGAAACTCCGAGAAGTAAGCCTGGAAGAAGCGCCAAAGACCTTAGGCTCTCTATGATTTTACCCTTGATTAACTGGCCTCAGCCAGACTTTTGTTGCGTTTTTGTCTGGGGTTGTTTTGTATGACATTTCACTTGTCACATATCAAGACTTTGTAGTTAGATGCTGCTGGGTTCTTACTAGGATCTCCTTAAATGGCTTCTGTTTGACATTATTTTCACTTCCTCTTAAAAATGAATTCAACAAGGCACCTGAAAATGTTAAGAATATTGTGTGTAATTGACATTAGGAAATGGTTGGTCTCCTTCTAACTAGTTCTCACTAGCTCTGGACCAAAGTAGTCAGTTTAACTGCCTGCAAACATTTTGTTTAACCTGAGAAAAGTTTGTTGACCTGAGAAAAGTAGATTCATGAAGCCCATTTGCATTTTCTAATAGAGGAATGCTGTGGTAAAAGATTTTGGTTGGTCATTTTGGGAATTTTGGCTCTCATTCACTGGTCAAGTGTTTACTGAGACCCTATTATATTTCAGGTATAATGTACTTTGTGGGAATATTTAAGACAGTGTTTTCCAAACTGAATATCAAGATGTTAATAGGTGTTCCATTGATAAAACGGTTTCTGGCCAAATGAGTTTGCAACATAAACTCTCCTCTTTGAGTCATAGAGCATATTAGAATAGTGAAGATTCAGATTTGTCTTGCAGCAAAGAAACCTGCTTAATTTTTCTTTGATTAACCCAGTATTTTCTTTTCTTAACCTATTTCTGATCATGGGACCCCTTATTTTGGAACATCCATTAAATGTCATGGGCTACTAGGAAATTCTGGGAAAAGAGGACTGAATTAGCCTCCTCTGCCTCCTACTCCCAAACTAGCCCTGTATTTTCTGGGGAATGGAAATTGATGAGCCTTCATGATTCATCGCATATTAGATAGGTACCCAACAGAAAATGGTTGCTATAAAGAAATTTTATTAAAATATGTGCTAGTGGGAAAAAAGATCCATGTAAACATTTAGCTAAATTATTTTTTCTCTCTCATTTTTTCTCCTTGTCTCCTTGTTTTAATCCCTTTTACCTTACTTGAGCCTTGGGCCCAGAAAGGCAGTAGTTCCTTTTCCTTGAACTGTCTTATTGTTAGCCATACTCCTCCTTCTCTTTCTGCCAGTTTCTTTCCTTCTTTCTTTCTTTTTTTTAACATCTATATTGGAGTATAATTGCTTTACAACGTTGTGTTAGTTTCTGCTGTATAACAAAGTGAATCAGCTATATGTATACATATATCTCCATATCCCCTCTCTCTTGTGTCCCTCTCCCACCCTCTCTCTCCCACCCCTCTAGGCGGTCACAAAGCACCGAGCTGATCTCACTGTGCTATGCGGCTGCTTCCCGCTAGCTATCTATTTTACATTTGGTAAACGTATATATATGTATATATGTCAATGCCACTCTCTCACTTCGTCCCAGCTTAAACTTCCCCCTCCCCGTGTCCTGAAGTCCATTCTTTATGTCTGCGTCTTTATTCCTGTCCTAGCCCTAGATTCTTCAGAACTGTTTTCTTTTTTTTCTTAGATTCCATATATACGTGTCAGCATACGGTATTTGTTTTTCCCTTTCTGACTTACTTCACTCTGTATGACAGACTCTCGGTCCATCCACCTCACTACAAATGACTCAATTTCATTTCTTTTTATGGCTGAATATTGCATTGTATATATATGCCACATCTTCTTTATCCATTCATCTGTCGATGGACACTTAGGTTGCTTCCATGTCCTAGCTATTGTAAACAGAGCTGCAATGAACATTGTGGTACACAACTCTTTTTGAATTATGGTTTACTCAGGGTATATGCCCAGTAGTGGGATTGCTGGGTCATATGGTAGTTCTATGCTTAGTTTTTTTTTTTTTTTTTTTTTTTTTTAGCGATACGCGGGCCTCTCACTGTTGTGGCCTCTCCTGTTGCGGAGTATGCTTAGTTTTTTAAGGAACCTCCATACTGTTCTCCATAGTGGCTGTATCAATTTACATTCCCACGAACAGTTCAAGAGGGTTCCCTTTTCTCCACACCCTCTCCAGAATTTATTCTTTGTAGATTTTTTGATGATGGCCTTTCTGACTGGTGTGAGGTGATACCTCATTGTAGTTTTAATTTGTATTTCTCTAATGATTAGTGATGTTGAGCATCTTTTCATGTGTTTGTTGGCAATCTGTATATTTTCTTTGCAGAAATGTCTATTTAGGTATTCCGCCCATTTTTGGATTGGGTTATTTGTTTTTTTGATACTGAGCTGCATGAGATGCTTATAAATTTTGGAGATTAATCCTTTGTCAGCTGCTTCATTGGCAAATATTTTCTCCCATTCTGAGGGTTGTCTTTTCGTCTTGTTTATGGTTTCCTTTGCTGTGCAAAAGCTTTGAAGTTTCATTAGGTCCCATTTGTTTATTTTTGTTTTTATTTCCATTTCTCTAGGAGGTGGGTCAAAAAGGATCTTGCTGTGATTTATGTCATAGAGTGTTCTGCCTATGTTTTCCTCTAAGAGTTTGATAGTGTCTGGCCTAACATTTAGGTCTTTAATCCATTTTGAGTTTATTTTTGTGTATGGTGTTAGGAAGTGTTCTAATTTCATTCTTTAACATGTAGCTGTCCAGTTTTCCCAGTATCACTTATTGAAGAGGCTGTCTTTTCTCCATTGTATAATCTCACCACCTTTATCAAAAATAAAGTGACCATATGTGCATGGGTTTATCTCTGGGCTTTCTATCCTGTCCCATTGATCTATATTTCTGTTTTTGTGCCAGTACCATATTGCCATGATTCCTGTAGCTTTGTAGTATAGTCTGAAGTCAGGAAGCCTGATTCCTCCAGCTCCGTTTTTCTTTCTCAAGATTACTTTGGTTATTCGGGGTCTTTTGTGTTTCCATACAAATTGTGAAATTTTTTGCTGTAGTTCTGAGAAAAATGCCATTGGTAGTTTGATAGGGATTGCACTGAATATGTAGATTGCTTTGGATAGTATAGTCATTTTCACAGTGTTGATTCTTCCAATCCAAGAACATGGTATATCTCTCCATCTGTTTGTATCATCTTTAATTTCTTTCATCAGTGTCTTATAGTTTTCTGCATACAAGTTTTTTGTCTCCTTAGGTAGGTTTATTCCTAGGTATTTTATTCTTTTTGTTGCGGTGGTAAATGGGAGTGTTTCCTTAATTTCTCTTTCAAAATTTTAATCATTAGTATATAGGAATGCAAGAGATTTCTGTGCATTAATTTTGTATCGTGCTACTCTACCGAAGTCACTGATTAGCTCTAGTAGTTTTCTGGTGACATCTTCAGGATTCTCTATGTATAGTTTCATGTCATCTGCAAACAGTGACAGTTTTCCTTTTTCTTTTCCGATTTGGTTTTCTTTTATTTCTTTTTCTTCTCTGATTGTTGCTGCTAAAACTTCTAAAACAATCTTGAATAATGGTGGGAGTGGGCAACCTTGTCTTGTTCCTGATCTTAGTGGAAATGGTTTCAGTTTTTCACCATTGAGAATGATGTTGGCTGTGGGTTTGTCATATATAGCCTTTATTATGTTGAGGAAAGTTCCCTCTATGCCTCCTTTCTGGAGGGTTTTTATCATAAAGGGGTGTTGAATTTTGTTGAAAGCTTTTTCTGCATCTATTGAGATGATCATATGGTTTTTATTCTTCAATTTGTTAATATGGTGTATCACATTGATTGATTTGCATATATTGAAGAATCCTTGCATTCCTGGGATAAACCCCACTGGATATGACCCTTTAATGTGCTGTTGGATTCTGTTTGCTAGTATTATGTTGAGGATTTTTGCATCTATGTTCATCAGAGATACTGGCCTGTTGTTTTCTTTTTTTGTGACATCTTTGTCTGGTTTTGGTATTAGGGTGATGGTGGCCTCACAGAATGAGTTTGGGAGTACTCCTTCATCTACTACCTTTTTGGAAGAGTTTGAGAAGGACAGGTGGTAGCTCTGCTCTAAATGTTTGATAGAATTCGCCTGTGAAGCCATCGGGTCCTGGGCTTTAGTTTGTTGGAAGATTTTTAATCAGTTTCAATTTCAGTGCTTGTGAATGGTCTGTTTATATTTTCTATTTCTTCCTGGTTCAGTTTCAGACGGTTGTTCTTTTCTAAGAATTGGTCCATTTCTTCCAGGTTGTCCATTTTATTGGCATATAGCTGCTTGTAATAATCTTTCATGATCCTTTGTATTTCTGCCGTATCAGTTGTTACTTCTCCTTTTTCATTTCTAATTCTGTTGATCTGAGTCTTCTCCCTTTTTTTCTTGATGAGTCTGGCTAATGGTTTGTCAATTTTGTTTATCTTCTCAAAGAACCAGCTTTTAGTTTTATTAATCTTTGCTATTGTTTCTTCCATTTTTTTTTCATTTATTTCTGATCTGATCTTTATGATTTCTTTCCTTCTGCTAACTTTGGGTTTTTTTTTTATTCTTCTTTCTCTAATTGCTTTAGGGGTAAGGATAGATTTTTTTCTATTTGAGATTTTTCTTGTTTCTTGAGGTAGGATTGTATTGCTGTAAACTTCCCTCTTAGAACTGCTTTTGCTGCATCCCATAGCTTTTGCATCATTGTGTTTTCATTGTTATTTATTTCTAGGTATTTTTTGATTTCCTCTTTGATTTCTTCAGTGATCTCTTGGTTATTTAGTAGCGTATTGTTTAGTCTCCATGTGTTTGTATTTTTTAACAGTTTTTTTTCCTGTAATTGATATCTGGTCTCATAGTGTTGTGGTTGGAAAAGATATTTGATACGATTTCACTTTTCTTAAATTTACCAAGGCTTGATTTGTGACCCAAGATATGATCTATCCTGGAGAATGTTCCATGAGCAGTTGAGAAGAAACTGTAGTCTTTTGTTTTTGGATGGAATGTCCTATAAATATCAGTTAAGTCCATCTTGTTTAATATGTCATTTAAATTTTGTGTTTCCTTATTTATTTTCATTTTGGATGATCTGTCCATTTGTGAAAGTGGGGTATTAAAGTCCCCTACTATTATTGGTTACTGTTCATTTCCCCTTTTGTGGCTGTTAGCATTTGCCTTATGTATTGAGGTGCTCCTATGTTGGGTGCATAAATACTTACAATTGTTATATCTTCTTCTTGGATTCATCCCTTGATCATTATGTAGTGTCCTTCTTTGTCTCTTGTTATAGTCTTTGTTTAAAAGTCTATTTTGTCTGGTATGAGAATTGCTACTCCAGCTTTCTTTTGATTTCCATTTGCATGGAATATCTTTTTCCATCCCCTCACTTTCAGTCTGTATGTGTCCCTAGGTCTAAAGTGGATCTCTTGTAGACAGTATATGTATGGGTCCTGTTTTTGTAACCATTCAGCCAGTCTATGTCTTTTGGTTGGAGCATTACTCCATTTACATTTAAGGTAATTATCGATATGTATGTTCCTATTACCATTTTCTTAATTGTTTGGGTTTGTTTTTGTAGGTCTTTTCCTTCTCTTGTGTTTCCTGCCTAGAGAAGTTCCTTTAGCATCTGTTATAAAGCTGGTTTGGTGGTGCTGAATTCTCTTAACTTTTGCTTCTCTGTAAAGGTTTTAATTTCTCTGTCCAATCTGAATAAGATCCTTGCTGGGTAGAGTAATCTTGGTTGTAGGTTTTTCTCCTTCATCACTTTAAATATGTCCTGCCTCTCCCTTCTGGCTTGCAGAATTTCTGCTGAAAAATCAGCTGTTAACCTTTTGGAGATTCCCTTGTATTTTATTAGTTGCTTTTCCCTTGCTGCTTTTAATATTTTTTCTTTGCATTTAATTTTTGATAGTTTGATTAATATGTGTCTCGGCATGTTTCTCTTTGGGTTTATCCTGTATGGGACTCTCTGTGCTTCTTGGAATTGATTGCCTATTTCCTTTCCCATGTTAAGGAAGTTTTTGACTATAATCTCTTCACGTATTTTCTCAAACCCTTTCTTTTTCTCTTCTTCTAGGACCCCTATAATTCGAATGTTGGTGCGTTTAATGTTGTCCCAGAGGTCTCTGAGACTGTCCTCAATTCTTTTCATTCTTTTTTCTTTATTCTGCTCCCTGGCAGTTATTTCCACCATTTTATCTTCCAGCTCACTTATGTGTTCTTTTGCCTCAGTTGTTCTGTTATTGATTCCTTTTACAGTATTTTTAATTTCAGTAATTGTGTTGTTCATCACTGTTTGTTTGCTCTTTACTTTTCTAGATCCTTAGTAAATGTTTCTTGTATTTTCTCCATTCTGTATCTGAGATTTTGGATCATCTTTACTATCATTACTCTGAATTCTTTTTCAGGTAGGTTGCTTATTTCATCTTCATTTATTTGGTCTTGTAGGTTTTTACCTTGCTCTTTCATCTGTAACATTTTTTTTGTCATTTCTTTTCCTTTCCTTTTTTTTGATGGGTGGGGCTGGATTCCTGTCTTACTGGTTGTTTGGCCTGAGGCGTCCAGCACTGGAGTTTGCAGGCAGTTGGATATAGTTGGTGCTGAGATTAGGACCTCCAGGGGGCTCAGTCCAATTAATATTACCTGGGGCCTGTGGTTCCCTGTTAGTCCAGAGGTTTGGACTTGGAGCTCCCACCACAGGAGCTCGGGCCGACCTCCAGTCTGGGAACCAAGATCCCGCAAGCTGGTTGCTGGGGGTTCCTCCCGTCCTTTTAGGTGTCCATGGTCCCCCACCGGTGCCTGGTAGGTACTCTAGTTGTGCAGAGACAGGAATTCCACATCCTCCTAGTCTGCAATCTTAACTCTGCTCTTAATTGATTATTGATGCCTACAACCTATGTTAAAAAGAGTTTTGGCTTTACCTTCTCCTTCATGATGTATGACCGAGCCTCATCAAGCTGACCAACAAATATGAAGGAGATGATTTTGGAGACAGATTCCCAATTTGGTGGCTGTGCAGCCAGGAATCTTTCCCAAATATGAAGAATGTTCAGAGGGTGAGTAGAAGACCAGAGAATTGTGCCAAGTACACAATCAGGCTAGTTATTCCAAGAGTAAAGGAAATCATTAAAATACTAGGGGGTGTGGGTCAAATGGTCTGGTAAGTATCTCGTAAGTATGGTCTGGAAGCATGGGACACACTGAATGGAGAAGACAGTCTGAGCTGAAAAGAAGAACACTGGTAGCTCTCAAAATTGTGAGAGAGTGAAGAAATTACTCTGGGAACAAAAGTGGCTCAGTTTAGTTCTTTTTCAACTTTGATCTTAAACATAAACTCTAGAAACAGGTCTGCTTATAAGACTATGCTGTTTCTGTGAATGATCATGTACCTCCAGGCATGGAGGGTGGTGGTATCTTGTCTTCTAACAGAGTTCAAAGCCAAACAGAGCTGTACTAAGGGAGTGTTTCAAAAATGTAAACAAAACAAAATAACAAAAACCCACTAAGCTAATAAAATACAGTATTTCTAGTAAAGTGGGAGTATTTAATATCTGATAATCCCCATTTGGTTTGAGGATATAATTAAAGACATGTGATTCCCCAAAACTTGGTTCTCATTCATCTTTCATCATGGGCCTGCTGATGGGCAGTCTGCTAGGATGCCAGTCCTGGAAGGATATCCATTTCAAGAAGTAGAGACAGACTATAAATAGACACTTTGCATACAGTCTTGTGATAGGCATTTGTGCTTTGTGTGGTGGGAGCAAAGAGATGGGAGTGATGGAGTCCACCCTGGGTTTGGGGAAGCAAGAGATTGTCTTGGGTTTTTAGAAATGGCTCTCTAGAGAGGGGATGCTTGAGTTAAGTCTTGTTCAGCTTCTAGAGTTCACCCATATTCCTTGGCTTATGGCCCCCTTCTTTGATCTTCAAAGCCAGCAATGTAGCACCATATGACCCTGCTTTTGGTACATATCTTTCTCCGACCAAAGCCGGGAAAGGTTCCCCACTTTTAATGATTCATGTGATTAGAAAAGGCCTACCTGGATAATCCAGGATAATATACTTATTTCAATGTCTGTAACCTTAATCATATCTGAAAAATCCCTATTTCCATGCAAGGTAACAGGTTCATGGGATTAGGGTGTGGGCATCTTTGGGTGGGTTGGGGGGGGTGATTATTCTGCCTACCACAGGCATGGATGACTCTGATGAGGTATGCAAGGACCACATCATGGATGGAAGGCCCTGTGTGGCTGCCACACGTTCGAACAAGGTTCTGGTTTTCTTTCCCAGTTTGGATTGACTCCCTTGCCAGTGCTCTGCTATTTGGGGGCTGAAGCTGGTCTGTGGTCTCTGTGGCTCATTGATAAAGTGAGTGATTGAGGACTGATGGCGTTTCATTACCCTCAATGGTGCCCCCGACCCCAGGCAACTTAACCCCTGTACGACATTAATTAAAAAGCAATTAAAGCTTCCAGACTATGGCAGCGAGAAAGCCGTGTGGAGGACAGGCTCTTGGTGCTCCAGCCAGGCGTCAGGGCTGTGCCACTGAGGTGGGAGAGCCAAGTTCTGGACACTGGTCCACAAGAGACCTCCCAGCTCCATGTAATATCAAACGGTGAAAATCTCCCAGGGGATCTCCATCTCAACACCAAGACCCAGCTCCACTCAATGACCAGCAAGCTACAGTGCTGGACACCCTATGCCACACAACTAGCAACAAAGGAAGAAAACCCCATCCATAGGCACAGAGGCTACCTAAAATCATAAAAAGGCCACAGACACCCCTAAACACACCACCAGACATGGATCTGCCCACCAGAAAAACAAGATCCAGCCTCATCACCAGAACACAAGCACTAGTCCTCTCCACCAGGAAGCCTACACAACCCACTGAACCAACCTTAGCCACTGGGGACAGACACCAAAAACAACGGAAACTATGAACCTGCAGTCTGTGAAAAGGAGACCCCAAACACAGTAAGTTAAGCAAAATGAGAAGACAGAGAAACACACAGCAGATGAAGGAGCAAGGCAAAAACGTACCAGACCTAACAAATGAAGAGGAAATAGGCAGTCTACCTGAAAAAGAATTCAGAATAATGATAGTAAAGATGATAGAAAATCTTGGAAATAGAATGGAGAAAATACAAGAAATGTTTAACAAGGACCTAGAAGAACTAAAGAGCAAACAAACACTGATGAACAATACAATAAATGAAATTAAAAATTCTCTAGAAGGGATCTATAGCAGAATAACTGAGGGAGAAGAACGGATAAGTGACCTGGAAGATAAAATAGTGGAAAAAACTACTGCACAGCAGAATAAGGAAAAAAGAATGAAAAGAATTGAGGATGGTCTCAGAGACCTCTGGGACATTAAACGCACCAACATTCAAATTATAGGGGTCCCAGAAGAAGAAGAGAAAAAGAAAGGGACTGAGAAAATACTTAAAGAGATTATAGTTGAAAATTTCCCTAATATGGCAAAGGAAATAGTTAATCAAGTCCAGGAAGCACAGAGAGTCCCATACAGGATAAATGCAAGGAGAAACACGCCAAGACACATATTAATCAAACTATCAAAAATTCAATACAAAGAAAAAATATTAAAAACTGCAAGGGAAAAACAACAAATAACACATAAGGGAATCCCCATATGGTTAACAGCTGACCTTTCAACAGAAACTCTGCAAGACAGAAGGGAGTGGCAGGGGCTTCCCCGATGGCGCAGTGGTTGAGAGTCCACCTGCTGATGCAGGGGACAAGGGTTCATGCCCCGGTCTGGGAAGATCCCACATGCCGTGGAGTGGCTGGGCCCGTGAGCCATGGCTGCTGAGCCTGCATGTCTGGAGCCTGTGCTCCGCAGTGGGAGAGGTCACAACAGTGAGAGGCCCATGTACCGCAAAAAAAAAAAAAAAAAGAAGGGAGTGGCAGGACATATTCAAAGTGATGAAGGAGAAGAAACTGCAACGAAGATTACTCTACCCAGCAAGGATCTCGTTCAGATTTGATGGAGAAATTAAAATCTTTACAGAGAAGCAAAAGCTAAGAGAATTCAGCATCACCAAACCAGCTTTACAAGAATGCTAAAGGAACTTCTCTAGGCAGGAAACACAAGAGAAGGAAAAGACCTGTAATAATAAACCCAAAACAATTAAGAAAACGGTAAAAGGAACATGCATATCGATAATTACCTTAAATATAAATGGATTAAATGCTCCAACCAAAAGATAGACTGGCTGAATGGATATAAAAACAAGATCCGTATATATGCTGCCTACAAGAGATCCACTTCAGACCTAGGGACACATACAGACTGAAAGTGAGGGGATGGAAAAAGATATTCCATGAAAATGGAAATTGAAAGAAAGCTGGAGTAGCAATTCTCATATCAGACAAAATAGACTTTAAAACAAAGACTATTACAAGAGACAAAGAAGGACACTAAATAATGATAAAGGGATCTACCCAAGAAGAAGATATAACAATTGTAAATATTTATGCACCCAACATAGGAGCACTTCAATACATAAGGCAAATACTAACAGCCATAAAAGGGGAAACTGACAGTAACACAATCATAGTAGGGGACTTTAACACCCCACTTTTACCAATGGACAGATCATCCAAAATGAAAATAAATAAGGAAACACAAGCTTTAAATGATACATTAAACAAGATGGACTTAATTGATATTTATAGGACATTCCTTCCCAAAATAACAGAATACACATTCTTCTCCAGTGCTCATTGAACATTCTCCAGGATAGATCATACCTTGGGTCATAAATCAAGCCTTGGTAAATTTAAGAAAATTGAAATCGTATCAAGTATCTTTTCCGACCACAACGCTATGAGACTGGATATCACTTACAGGAAAAACATCTGTAGGAAATACAAACACATGGAGGCTAAACATCAAACTGCTTAATAACCAAGAGATCACTGAAGAAATCAAAGAGTAAAGCAAAAGATACCTAGAAACAAATGACAATGGAGACACAACGACCCAAAACCTATGGGATGCAGCAAAAGCAGTTCTAAGAGGGAAGTTTATAGCAATACAATCCTACCTTAAGAACAAGAAACATCTCAAATAAACAACCTAACCTTACACCTAAAGCAATTAGAGAAAGAAGAACAAAAAAACCCAATGTTAGCAGAAGGAAAGAAATCATAAAGATCAGATTAGAAATAAATGAAAAAGAAATGAAGGAAACAATAGCAAAGATCAATAAAACTAAAAGCTGGTTCATGGAGAAGATAAACAAAATTGATAAACCATTAGCCAGGCTCATCAAGAAAAAAGGGGAGAAGACTCAGATCAACAGAATTAGAAATGAAAAAGGAGAAGTAATAACTGGCACGGAAGAAGTATAAAGGATCATGAGAGATTACTACAAGCAACTATATGGCAATAAAATGGACAATCTGGAAGAAATGGAAAAATTCTTAGAAATGCACACCCTTCCCAGAGTAAACCAGGAAGAAATAGAAAATATGAACAGACCAATCACAAGCACTGAAATTGAAACTGTGATTAAAAATCTTCCAACAAACAAAAGCCCAGGATCAGATGGCTTCACAGGTGAATTCTATCAAATATTTAGAGAAGAGCTAACACCTATCCTTCTCAAAGTCTTCCAAAATATACCAGAGGGAGGAGTACTCCCAAACTCATTCTGTGAGGCCACCATCACCCTGATACCAAAACCAGATAACGATGTCACAAAGTAAGAAAAGTTACATGCCAATATGACTGATGAGCATAGATGCAAAAATCCTCAACAAAATACTAGCAAACAGAATCCAACAGCACATTAAAAGGATCATACACCATGATCAAGTGGGGTTTATCCCTGGAATGCAAGGATTCTTCAATATATGCAAATCAATCAACGTGATAACCATATTAACAAATTGAAGAAGAAAAACCATATGATCATCTCAATAGATGCAGAGAAAGCTTTTGAGAAAACTCAACACCCATTTATGATAAAAACACTCCAGAAGGAGGCATAGAGAGAACTTTCCTCAACATAATAAAGGCCATACATGACAAACCCACAGCCAACATTGTCCTCAAAGGTGAAAAACTGAAAGCATTTCCACTAAGATCAGGAACAAGACAAGGTTGCCCACCCTCACCACTATTATTCAACATAGTTTTGGAAGTTTTAGCCACAGCAATCAGAGAAGAAAAAGAAATAAAGGAATCCAAATTGGAAAAGAAGATGTAAAGCTGCCACTGTTTGCAGATGACATGATACTGTATGTAGAGAATCCTAAAGATGCTAGCAGAAAACTACCAGAGCTAATCAATGAATTTGGTAAAGTAGCAGGATACAAAATTAATGCACAGAAATCTCTGGCATTCCTATACACTAATGATGAAAAATGTGAAAGTGAAACTCAGAAAACACTTCCATTTACCACTGCAACAAAAAGAATAAAATATCTAGAAATAAACCTACCTAAGGAGACAAAAGACTTGTATGCAGAAAGTTATAAGACACTGATGAAAGAAATTAAAGATGATACAAATAGATGGAGAGATATACCATGTTCTTGGATTGGAAGAATCAACTTTGTGAAAATGACTCTACTACCCAAAGCAATCTACAGATTCAATGCAATCCCTGTCAAACTACCACTGGCATTTTTCACAGAACTAGAACAAAAAACTTCACAATTTGTATGGAAACACAAAAGACCCCGAATAGCCAAAGCAATCTTGAGAACAAAAAACAGAGCTGGAGGAATCAGGCTCCCGGACTTCAGACTATACTACAAAGCTACAGTAATCAAGACAGTATGGTACTGACACAGAAACAGAAATACAGATTAATGGAACAGGAGAGAAAGCCCAGAGATAAACCAATGCACATATGGTCACCTTATCTTTGATAAAGGAGGCAAGAATATACAATGGAGAAAAGACAGCCTCTTCAATAAGTGGTGCTGGGAAAACTGGACAGCTACATGGAAAAGAATGAAATTAGAACACTTCCTAACACCATACACAAAAATAAACTCAAAATGGATTAAAGACCTAAATGTAAGGCCAGACACTATAAAACTCTTAGAGGAAAACATAGGCAGAACACTCTATGACATAAATCACAGCAAGATCCTTTTTGACCCACCTCCTAGAGAAATGGAAATAAAAACAAAAATAAACAAATGGTACCTAATGAAACTTCAAAGCTTTTGCACAGCAAAGAAAACCATAAACAAGACGAAAAGACAACCCTCAGAATGGGAGAAAATATTTGCCAATGAAGCAGCTGACAAAGGATTAATCTCCAAAATTTACAAGCAGCCCATGCAGCTCAATATCAAAAAAACAACAACCAAGTCCAGAAATGGGCAGACCTAAATAGACATGTCTGCAAGGACTATATACAGATTGCCAACAAACACATGAAAGAATGCTCAACATCATTAATCATTAGAGAAATGCAAATCAAAACTACAATGAGGTATCATCTCACACAGGTCAGAATGACCATCATCAAAAAATCTACAAACAATAAATGCTGGAGAGGGTGTGGAGAAAAGGGAACTCTCTTGCACTGTTGATGGGAATGTAAATTGGTACAGCCACTATGGAGAACAGTATGGAGGTTCCTTAAAAAACTAAACATAGAACTACCATACGACCCAGCAATCTCACTACTGGGCACATACCCTGAGAAAACCATAATTGAAAAGGAGTCATGTACCACAATATTCATTGCAGCTCTGTTTACAATAGCCAGGACATGGAAGCAACCTAAGTGTCCATCAACAGATGAATGGATAAAGAAAATGTGGCACATATATACCGTGGAATATTACTCAGCCATAAAAAAGAACAAAACTGAGTTTTTGTAGTGAGGTGGATGGACCTAGAGACTGTTATTCAGAGTGAAGTAAGTCAGAAAGAGAAAAACAAGTACCATATGCTAACACCTATATATGGAATCTAAAAAAAAAAAAAAAGAAGAAAATGGTCATGAAGAACCTAGGGGCAAGATGGGATAAAGATGCAGACCTACTAGGGAATGGACTTGAGGATATGGGCAGGCAGAAGGGTAAGCTTGGACAAAGTGAGAGAGTGGCATGGACATATATACACTACCAAATGTAAAAGAGATAGTTAGTGGGAAGCAGCCACATAGCTCAGGGAGATCAGCTTGGTGCTTTGTGACCACCTAGAAGGGTGGGATAGGGAGGGTGGGAGGGAGAGAGACGCAAGAGGGAAGAGATATGGGGACATATGTATATGTATAACTGATTCACTTTTTTATAAAGCAGAAACTAACACACCATTGTAAAGCAATTATACTCCAATAAAGGTGTTAAAAAAAAAGAAGCAATTAGTCTCCTTTTCACTGCTTATCTGGACACAGAGCAAGATAAAAGGGACTTTGCCTTCCTCCAGATTCTGTGAAGCCTTCGTTTCTGCCAGCTACTGCCATACTTCCTTTATATTTGCTTTTCAGTTAATTGCACATAAAAACGTATGATAGATTCTACATATATCCCCTTTAACTGACTTAATTATATGAATTTCTAAAGGTGAAATTGGTTCCTAACCAGTTCTTTAAATAATCTTATTCTCTATCACATAGAAGAAATCTTTGAGACAGTCCAGTATTTCTCAAACTTCTGTCCTCTTTACACATTGGTCCCATGCTCAGTCAATCTTCCTCAGTAACATCTCTCATTAAAATAAGTGCTTCTTAATGGAATCACAGCTTGAGAATAGTGGATCTAGTCAATCTCCATAATTTTATGAACTAGGAAACTGATACTCAGATAGGTTAAGTGCAACTTGACCAATATCACATAGCTACTTAGCTCAAAATCCAGGATTTGACCCCAATACTACTTCTATCTACACTTTCAAGCTTTAGACTCCACATCAATTTAGATCCAAATTTAATTTTTTCTCAGGATTTTAATTATTCCTTTGTTTAAATCCAAATAATTTTTCATTTAAGTTTCTTGGGTTTTTTGTCTTTTTGGCTTAGTCCTATATTTTAGAGGCTTTACTATCTTTGCTGGAAAAGTAACATTCAAGGACCAAACATTGACATGTAGTCTCTTTCTACACACATCACCTATTTTTACAAGGAGAGATTAGCTTTGTTGGCCCATGTTTCTTTTTTTATCTGTTCTTTTTATCTTCCTTGTAAGACTCACATTCCCCTCACTTCCTCTTCACTTCTAGTTCTCTTTCTTTAATAATATTCCACACTCTACATGCCTCCTCACTTCCCCTTTGTAAGTCTAAGACTAACAAAGGGCAGATACAAATAGCTGCAGCAGTGGATGTTGATTTAGTTGCTTGACCATGTTCTTACTTGGGTCTTCTCTGAGTCTTTCCTCCAGATGCTTACCTAATTTTTCTCCTCCTTG